>NC_137206.1:24319241-24361741 GCF_960531495.2 Zeus faber | reverse complement strand
GACGAAGGGGGAGATAGGTATTGGAGAAAAGATTGATGGAGAGGAAGAGGGAAAAGAGAGGGGAGGAAAGAGCGGGGAGGAAAGAAAGAGAGACGGCGAAAGATGGGAGGGGAGAGGGGGGAGGGAAGAAAGAGATGGAGAGACTGAGATGGAGAGAGGGATGAGAGGAGATTGGAAGAGAGAGGGAGTGGGAGAGAGAGAGAGAGAGAGAGAGAGAGAGAGACAAGTTGGGACCGAGATTCAGGGAAAGAAAGTATTTTGAGGCAGATGGGGATAAAGCGAAGGTGGATAGAACGACTTGAGTGGGTGTGGAGGGAGATGGGGTGATGAGAGAGAGAGAGAGAGAGAGAGAGAGAGAGATGTGTGTCAGGAGAGCCGGGCGGCGCAGATGTTCCAGGTACAAAGGTTCACGTCGGCCATGATCACCAGCAGCTTGACTGGCTCTCCACGGAGCGGTCCACTCTTCGGAGGGCCGGGGAGGTGGTGGTTATAATAAGCCGGTCCATTGTTCAGGGAGGAGAGGGGGGAGGCGGGGGGTGGGGGGGTTAAAGGTCAAACGATGCACCGTCGCCCAAGTACGACTTATTGCGGTGCGCTACTCGACCCGCAGCTGGTGTCATGTCGGACAGAAATGGAACATCCTGTTTGGGGGGATAACAGACTGTACCAACCTCTGCCCCAATATAAATAATGGCGCTATTAAAAATGCGGCTCCGACTGTAGCGGTGTGTGTGTGTGTGTGTGTGTGTGTGTGTGTGTGTGTGTGTGTGTGTGTGTGTGTGTGTGTGTGTGTGTGTGTGTGTGTGTGTGTGTGTGTGTGTCTGTGTGTGTGTGTGTGTGTGTGTGTGTGTGTTTGTTTCTGCGTCCATCTGTGTGTGTGTAATGATTTAACGAATGATTGCAGTATTTCTCCATTTTTTTTAATTCCCCCAAAAATTCAAATCATTTCAAAAGTTTTCATTATATTTATTTATTCACTTTTTCGCTCTGTCCACCTGTCAGCTGGTCTGTCGGTCTGTTGTTGTGTTGGCCGTTCTGCCTGTCTGTTATTGACCAGTCTGACCATCCGACGGTTGGTCTATTGATTGGTCCATCACCTGGTTGGTTTGTGTGACGGTCAGTCTGTTGGTCCATCTGTCTGTCTACCTTTGATTGGCCTACTAGTGTTGGTCTGTTTATGGGTCTGTCTTTCGGCCAGTCTGACGGCTGCTCTATTGGCCGGTCTTTCAGTCGGTCTGTCTGTTGGCCTGTCAGTCCATCGATTGCGTGACTTGTCTGAAGGTCAGTCGGTTGCTTTGTCTCTCGATCTTTGATTGGTCTATTGATTGGTTGGTTGGCCTGTTGGTCTGTCTGTTGGTCAATCTGTCGGTCTGACGGCTAGTCTATTGGCCGTTGGCCTATGATTGTTCTCTCAATGGGTTGGTTGGTCTATTAGTGTGTGTATCAATTGGCCAGTTGGTCTGACGGTCAATCTGTGGATTTCTCTGACTGTCGGTCGGCTGGTCTGTTGGTCTGTCATTAGTTCTGGTGGGTTTTTTTTTACGAGCTGGTCTGGAAGTCAGTCTGACCACCGCTCCGTTTGTCAGTCGATCGGTAGGTTAGTTGGTCTGTTTGTCTTTGCACCTGTCCCTTGGTGTATTGATTGGTCTATCATTCGGTGGGTCAGTCTGTAGGTCTGTCAGTAGGTCTGGTGGGATTTTTTTTTTCTGTTAAAGGAACTAAGCCCTGAACTTGTGTGTTTGCGTTTCCTGTTTTATCTTCTTTCCTATACAATGCACTGGACACATGCAGGGTGCCGGTGCAGAACCCGGAATGTGAAGCTAGGCCATTAGCCTAACAGCTGCTCCATTAGGAACCAGTCTGAGTGTGATCCGGGGCAGTGGGTGTGATCAGCTCTCTGGGGGATCCTGGTGCCTTGCTGCCTTCACAGTCTGGAGCTCTGAGCCTGCGCCGTGCCACTGCATTTGAACTCGCACACAACTTACATTTCTCTCTGAAGTAAATCATCGGGCCAATGTCATTCATTTATTATAAGTTGTTTTTTTTAGATATGGTAATGTCGGTCGCGAATTGAAGCCAGGGAAAACAGATGGGGTGTGGGGGTCAGTTTTCGAACAGGTAGCGAGGTAAAGAGGTAAAGAGGTAAAGAGGTAAAGAGGTAAAGAGGTAACAGTCGCTTCTGGAAGAAGCTGAAGCTGCGCTGATGTACATCCCATTAAATGTGCCGTAGGAGAGAGGTGCTGTCCATTTAAGATGTTGTGTAGATAGTGACATCTTCATTTTATTTTTATTTATTATCCTTTATAAACCTTGTAATGAAAGCGATCTGAAATCCTAACACTGTATTATATTTTTATCATGTATATACATATATATATATTTTCTTTCTTTCATATACTGTATGTGTGTGTATCGAGAGATTTTTATTATCTTTTGAAAAACAGATTTCAAATAAATACATATTCAAAAATGTTTATAAATGTGTACATGTATTATATATACTGTATATACAGTATATATCAAAACAGCTGATACCGAATACCTATTTGCATCTGTATATATTTGCCGATAGATAATATGTATCGGCATACATATATACCGATACATGTCTACATATATACTGTACAAATATTATATGTACAGTATATATGTAGATACATACAAAAAATATATATATGCCGATACATACATGGACAGTATGATACATGCATCGAAAAATATATATTATATATACTGTATATATGCCGATACTTATATGTACAGTATATATGTCGATACATATGTACTGTATACTGTTTATGCCGATAAATATGTACAGTATATATGCAGATACATATGTGTGCGTGTGTGTGTGTTCTATAGATGTATTTGTGTTGGTGTATTGGTTTTACTGCAAAGGGACCAAACAGTTTTATTTTTGTAAGTCTCTAAGTGATTTAAATATCACGGCTGAATAATAGAATGATTCCAACTCATTGTGCTCTAATTTCCTCCTCGATGTCAGATAAGTGATGAAAGCCCAATTGAGATGAGAGGTCCTCAACAGTAATATCCCTCAAAAATACCCAGTCAGCAGAAAAAAAACTAATCTTTCAGCTTTTACTGTGTTCAGTGGAGCCCAGAGAGAGGAATGCGATAGGGAAACGCCACCGACGTCCCCAAGCCATATCGCTGTGTTTATTATTTTTATCATTTCCTAATAATGCTTATACATACTGCTCTGCAGCACTCAGCACATTCTGACATCCTATAATACAGCGGAGACATGAGTGTCACACCCAAAACAACTGCTTGGAATACTACTACTACAACCATTAATACTACTATTACTGTGCTACTACTAGTACTACTTGTAATACTACTACTACAGCTACTGCTACTGCTACCATTAATACTACTATGACTACTACTACGACCATTAATATTACTATAACTGTACTACTACTAGTACTATTAGTAGTACTACTACAGCTACTACCACCATTAATGCTACTATTACTGTACTACTACTAGTACTACTACTACTACAGCTACTGCTACTGCTACCATATATACTGCCATAGTTATTACTACTACTACTACTACTACTACTACTACGACTACTATGACCATTAATACTACTATAACTGTACTACTACTAGTACTACTACTACAGCTACTGCTACTACTACCATTAATACTACAACTACTACTACTACTACTAGTACCATTAATGCTACTATTGGTACTACTAGTACTACTACTACTACTACTACAGCTACTGCTACTACTACCATGAATACTACTATTTCTACTACTACGGCGATTAATACTGCCATTAATATAGTACTACTACTTGTACTACTACTACTACTACTACTACTGTTACTAATACTGCTGCTAAAAGTACTACAACTACAGCTACTGCCATTATTAATTAATACTATTATTTATTATTAATTATTAATAATAATTATTAATTATTATTAATACTACTACTTTTGTCACTACTACTACTACTGCTGTTACTACTACTACTACTGTTACTACTACTACTACCACTATTACTACTGTTACTACTACTGCTACTACTAACATTAATACTACTATTACTACTACTAGTCCTACTATTATACTACTACTACTACAGCTACTGCCACTACTACCATTAATACTACTACTACTGTTACTACTACTACTACTACTGCTATTACTACTACTACTACTACTACTGTTACTACTACTGCTACTGCTAAAACTAGTACTACTACTACAGCTACTGTCACTACTACCATTAATGCTACTACTACTTCTATGACTACTACTACTACTGTTGCTACTAGTACTACTCCTACTACTACTACTGCTGCTGTTATTACTACTACTGCTGCTATTAACTACTACTACTTTTCTGCAGTTAACTAACAACTAACTACTACTAACCAACTACTAAAGTACTTACATACATTAACTACTCTTACTAATACTAATACTAATACTCCCACTACTGTTACTACTACTACTACTTCTGCTCTACTACTGCTACTATACAATTGCTACTACTGATATAATAGTTACTACCACTGTAACTATCACTACTGCTATTACTGATAATACTATTACTACTACAACTACTACACAGAAAATACCAGCACCAACCGGAATGTTGAGCACTATACTACTATACTCGTACTCTGGAAAATGTTTTGATTCCTGCACTTAAACATGGTTCAGTCCTGTTGGTTTCATTTCACATTCAGATCGTTGTTGTTGTCGTCACAACAGTAGTGAAAAAGTCAATTACTGACTATAATAAACACACAGCGTCTCACTGTTGTTTTAACAGAGAATTTTAATACTCATGTCGGTACTCGGTGTGTACCATTACCTTTCACTACACAAAGGTGAGTAATCAGTACTCAAACTAAGAATGATGACACTGCATCACTAGACCTGGGGAATGATAGTCGAGGAAGAACATTGTGAGTGAAGAATTGCAGCTACTTTTATCTTAACCTGTTCGCATGAAGTAGAGAAAAACTCCAAATGAAAGAAAGACTTTAACAACCTTCACGTCCTCTCAGCCGCAGGTCAGTTTTTTTTACCGATCGGCAGCAACGGAAAAGTCTCATCGGTTTGATATGTTCATCATCTGGTAGAGGGTGTCATGCTGAGCCAGACCATCCAGAGCTCAGCTAGATTTGACCTTTAAGGTGTAGTCTGTAGTTGGCATTTGGCTGTTCATCACGTGCAATATTATATATTCTGCAAAGCCAGAAAATGGAAAATGCCACTCTTTCCATTTTCATAATTCTTAATTTTTTTTTCATTTCAATATGTATTTGAGTTTGCGCTCACACTCGCCGCCATCTTAGCAGGAAGGGGCTAGAGGCTTTATGGATAAGGGCGGCCGTGGGGGCGGAGTCTTGGTTTGCCCTTAAAGTCTCGTAGAAACAGTTTTGATTCTGTATTTTTAGTCAGAAGTTTCCTCATTTTGCATTGACTTGCGCTGAGTCTGAGGTTTTTTCCGGAGCCAGCATCCAGTGACCATTAGCCGAACTGCAGTTTAAATGGACTTCCCCAAGGTCGAGGTCGCAACCAATTTCTAACTCATAGAAAAGTTTTTCAAAATCAAAGACTAACAACCACAGCCACACCCTAACGTGCCAGTGGTTGCCATTCCAAGGAATTTCATCTGAAACATTCGGTGAGTTATGTGGCTACGACCTCGAACACTGCGGCAATGGCTGGAGGCAAAACATATAACTATGTTGCCTTATTTATCTTCTTGTCTTTCATCTTTTGTCTATTTTTTGTCATCTGTCTATTTTCCAGGCTGAAAAGATGCCAAAAATGCATGTGTCGGCGTACTAGTCCAGGCTCGGGTGGTAGAGGGCAGTTCTCTCGCTATTTCCTTTGTGCAAACTTTTAACTTGTTTGGCACAAAAAAGTGCTTGTAGGCTCCCCATGGGAAAGCTATATGTACTATCTGTTGGTACTGGTCCAGAAGCCTCTTTAAGAGTTGTTGTAGAGGCAAGAAACCAGCTTTTGGATGTAAGACACATGAGTGTATCCTGCCCATGAAACGTTTCAAGATTATTTCTGTGACTTTGCTGGACTCCTGCCCAGAGAGAGAGTACTTTCATGTGTCACCCTTCACAATTTGGGGGTGAAAAATGGCACGGTCATCCAAGCGGTGAATTTTGCCCACTCGCAAATGCAAGTCTCAGAGTTAAGTAAAAGTTGTGATTGGCCCTCGGCTCGTCAATACTTGGACGTTGCCCACTGATGTCCGCCGCAGCAGATGGGCGTTCTCATTTCAACAGTCCTACACTCCCACTGCCCCCCCCCCCCCCCAGAGTGTAGTGAGCTAGGGGGCGTAGTGGTGGCATGGCGGCGCTGGGACACCGCCATTGATTCATTTTCAATTTGTTTGTTTCTGCTTTTATGTCACCAGGGGCGCCGGAGCTCGCTGGAGCTTTTAGCAGCAATTTATAGGGTGCGAGTTAGACGGACTGCAGGGGATCCATGGAGGAGAAAACTGCGCACGTGTTGGTTTTGTTTCCACACTTCCGAGCAACATCTTCTTCAACCCTTGTTTTGCATGAACTACAAGTCGCACAAACCACAATTTAGGAAGTTCTAGCCTGGCTTCATCACACATAGATGCACAGAAAATCTGCCCTGCGTTGGACGGGGCCGACTATGTTTATACGACAGCATGCGAGGAAAAAGAAAGACTTCCTATCAGCGCGTTAACATTTGGTGATGACGCTGCATAGAAACTTATATACTAAAGGACATAGTATACATAGTATTTGATGGACGTTGCAATGCAAGTTACGGGTCAGTTTATGGGTCAGTTTAATTAGACAAATTATTTTCTTGTATGTACAATTTCCGAGTTTTCTTTCTTTCCTTTTGCTCGCGCTGCTTTCACGTCACTCATCCCGTTGATTGACGGTCGATGTTGATAAAATTTATCAACATCCTAACATGTCCTCACAGAAGCCTTCCACGTAGGATCACGTTGCAGCGAGTTTCAATTCTCAGTTTGGCCAACAGGGAAAGTCTTTTGGCGAAAACGTTTACGGCAAAACATGTACTCCAGAAATGCTATTTCCCTACAATCCTCTCGCCGCCCCCTCGTATCTCACTCTATTACTGTAAAATAATAATAATACATTTTTGATTGATCATCTTATAGAATGCGGTGCATAATTACTTTTTTTCCTGCTCCCTCCCTGGTTCTCCTTCCTCTGCGCAAGTGTGGTAGCTCCTTAGTGTGCGAACAGAGTAGCTGGCGTCGTCGAGCAGGACACTATCACAGCCTGTGATTGGGTTAGATTTGGGTCCGGGGGCGATTGGGAGACGTCTCCCCGTCGCCCTAATGAACTAATCAGACCCGAAGGAAGAAGGTCGTCGCCGCTGTGGCAATCACACCAAGGCCGGGGCTCGACAGAACGACAGGCAGATGAGTTACTGGCGTAGCAGGAGTGTTGTCGACAGCATATGTATTCTATGTTTTTATCCTGATTCCTTCCTTTTATTTTGGTCCTCTCTGAATTTTTCGGAATTTATTATATTTATTATAAATTTGAATTTATGAAAGCATGGGGAACAAAACGACCACTGGAGCTATGGACACAGTTGAGGTGTCATGACAACCTGGATGTCACAGACATCTCATGGTTCAAGTTTCATCCAAATCGATTCTCATATGGAGCAGAAAATAGTGATAAACTGACTAAATTTCACTGAAAGTAGCCGAGCCTTCGCGCTTCACCGACACGTCAACGTTGGAAAGTTTCCGATTGGGTAATGGAACGAGATGAGTTTAAAGATAAACTGTGCAGGTTGTGGTTCTCAAAGTCCATTCATGTGCGGTGCAAAGTGGAGAGTCCATCACTCTGTAGTGGTTAGAGCAGGGGCGCCCACACTTAATCAGCTTGCGAGCTACTTTTAAAATGACCAGGTCAAAATGATCTACCTGCTTAAAAAATGCTAAATATATTTATTTATATATATACTGAGTATACTTCATATATACAATATACTGTATATTGGCGTACCTTGCATCACTGCATGACCCTTACAGCACAATACAAATGAATACATTTTTGGTGACTACCTTACTCTGATGACTTGCACTGAATGGTGTCAGAAGGGTTGTATAGTCCGGACAGTAGCTGCTGGTAGCCAGCCTCAAGCAGGCTTCCAAATGACAATCAGTCATGGTGGAATGGTATTTGGACTTAAAAATCTTCATGTGGGAAAAGGCTGACTCGCATAAATAAGTAGAGCCCAAAATGTCAAGGAGGTAGCACATTTCCTCATGTTTGGGTACTTTTCCTCTGTGAGTAAGTTCAAAAATTGTCCATGAGCCCTGGACTTGAGTTGAATGTCAGCCTGTAGTGTCAACATCTCATCCTCCACTGCAGACCAGTTCAGATGAAACAGTGTTGCAATTGTTGATGCGAGTGAATCAACCTCAATGTAAATGTAGTGATTGGCTCGAGTAAAGCCATGTCTTGAAACCCTTTGTCAAAGTCTGACAGACTCAATCTGCTCTGTGTAGCGCACACTGTCAAGCTGCCTTTGGGTCTCCAGCTCTGATGCGAGGTTTTGAAAGTTCCCCAAATCATGGCGCTGCAGCATTGAGGACAGAAGTTGCATTTTTCGTTTGAAAGCATTAACTGAACGGAACATGTTGACCACGGTTTTGTATTTTCCTTGCAGCTCTAAATTGAGCTCATTCAACATGTTGGTCAGATCGGATAAAAAATTATTTCTTTATTTTTGAGTGACACGCGATCTACCCGCACTACCTCTTGTGATCTACCGGTCGATTGCGATCGACGTACTGGGCATCCCTGGGTTGGAGTGTGTGTAAATGAAGAACCCTGTATTCCGATCTAACCTGGCGTTGTGGTCCTCCTTACTTTGCTGGATTCGTGGAAGTGGTAAGATACAAAATCGGCAAATTCATGATAAGTTCATATTCTCGGAACGAATCGGCAAAATATTATCCTGAAAATTGCAAATAATCACGTAGTAAGGTCAACCGATTTCTAACCCATCGAGAAACTTGGACACGAAAACATGAATCCACAGAAACTCGTGACCACCTCCATTCGAGTCCACCCCCAATGTGGGAATGTATGATGCTTTCAAGTAGGAGGAACGCATCGGAAAACTAGGACCTGTGAAAAGTGTAATTACTCTCAGAAAGAGAGTTTTATAAATGGACCTTCTAAAATGGACCCTGTGTATTGCTGCCTGGAGCTATATTTATTATTATTATTATTATTATTATTATTATTATTATTATTATTATTATTATTTTCCTATTTTATATGAGTATCTTTCTGTCTGTCTATATACTGTATATCTTTATATATAGCCATACATCCATCTGTCTGTCTGTCTGTCTGTCTGTGTCTGTCGACCTACCTACTTGGGTATAACAAGTACTTTAATTTTGGTACATTAAGTACATTCCAGAGAAAATACTTATATACTTTTACTTCAGTAGAAATGTCACTGTGGTCCAGAGCATTTGTACTTTTTCTTCTTCCACCACTGAAGAAAACCCAGACATTGTGGACTGCAACCTGTTGAATTCATTTTCATAATTAAAGACAGATATTGGAAAGGGAAATTCGGAGGTGTATCTCTGTATCCAAGTAATCTTCTTCTTGATATTTTTCGGGGGTTTTTTGTTTTGCAATTTTTCTTTCTAAGCGGAGTCTTGACACAGAGCACTCGCTGCCAAATATCTCTGCAGCTTCATTGGATTTCATTCTGGGAATAAAAAAACTTAAATTAAAATGTAGTGAGCTTTAAAAGTATCTATGCTGTGTATGAATGTAACTCGTCTTGTTAATGGATTGGTTTCCAAAGTTCTGCTGCCTGGATGGAATCTCAACAGCGTGATTATTAGTTGTCTGCTTGTTTTGGGGGTTTTCTTTCCTTGTAGTTTTAGTGGCGATAGAGTGAGCCGGTAGTGATAATGGGGTGTTGCGTTGTGGGGGTTTCATTCATTTGTTTATTTTGTGTTTTTCGTGTTATTCGTACTGGAAAAAACTTCCGTGGGAGATTTGGAAAGCCGCAGCTCAATATATGAGCACCTGAGAGGAACTCGCGAACGGGTCGTACCGAACAAGTCTTTCAAGTGACCGCGGAGTCGTGGGACACAACGGCAAAAGAGTCGTTGGTTTGCGACTCCGACCCGAGAGTTCCCAGGCATGAGTCATCCATCCAAGCAGAGGCAGTGACTCCTGAACCAGATCGTGAAACGAGGATCCGTGAATCATGGGTCACATGCGTCTCAGCCTGAGAGAACGTCCTTCACCACTCGGAGCTGACTCTAATGTCTCTCATTCAGCTGAAAGTTAGGCCCGAATCAATCAAATTAACCGAAAGTCGGAAAATTCAACAAATCTTCGACTCAGTCTCTCGCAAAGAGTCCAATCTCTAAAACGAGGCGACCTTTTCAACACCAACTAGGACCAGTTTTAGCAGCATTTTCTTTTGTGTTTTTTTACATTATTTTTGGGGTCGAGGAAAAATGTTCCCCCAAGATGTTAGACCAGAGACTGGACTAGTTCAATGTCTCACACCAGGGAAATTTAAGCCGCTTTCACACGCGCACTACCGAAAATGTCCAGATAATCAGGTCCGGATATTGTTTGGAGCTGCCCTTTCACACATGTAGCACACAACTGAAGATTGTCTGTGTCAGACGCATTTACACTACCTGGAAATACTCCTTTTGGTTTAAACGAAGGGCGGAGACAGGGTAGAGCCCGCAGGAGGGAGGACATGGCACAATGATGCAATGATGCTGCGGAATTTTAGCACACACAAGATGGAGGTTGATACTCAAAGCATTTGGACGTAATATAAATGAAAGAGTGGAAAGGAATATAAAGGAAAGCAGAAAGGAGTACGCAGCACCTACGCTCTGTGCACGAAGATCCACACAAAGGTAAATAAGTGGCACATGTGGGGGGATGGTAGCTCAGGAGGTAGAGCTGGTCTTCTAGTAATCTAAACGTTGCTGGTTGGATCCCAGGCTCCTCCTGCTAGCATGCTGTAGTGTCCTTGACACTTAACCCCTAATTGCTCCTGATGGCTGCGTCCGCGGTGTTTGAATAATTGTAAGTCGCTTTGGATAAAAGCATCTGCTAAATGTAATGTAATGCATGATAGAGACATTATCAACACGCGACATTCCCACTCGCTTGTTGTGAACGATCTGGACGATTACCTGCTCTGTTCACACATACTGCTCAATCAGACATTATGTGTAATTTGTACTAGGGTGCTGGCTGGGTAAAGTCTATTTGATGTGCAGGCAAACTTCGCACATACAGCTCCTCCAGGTAATGTCCAGATTTATTTCAGGGTTGCAGTGCATGTGTGAAAGCAGCATTATTGGATTCTTTCTTTCTTTCTTCTATAGACTCATGTGTACTGTATCCCTACATTTTTCCAAATTATGCATGCACACTTTAAATATGTAAAAAATGTAAAGAATAAAAATCTAAATGAATATAAAAACCTAAAGTAATGAGTTAAAGTAGAGAAATAACAATAAATAATAATAAATAATATGTATATATGAATCGAAATAATACATCTGAGCATTTGATTACCTGACAAGTCTGCTTCATTTCAGATGCAAAGGTTTTATTTATTTATCTCTCTCTCTCTCTCTCTCTCTCTCTCTGTTTCTATCTCTCTCTCTCTCTCTCGGAAATGGAAATATAGATAATAATCTGAAACACAATAAGGAGACAGGAAACGAATGTTTGGTATCGACGGATGGGCCTCCATGCCCTTGACAGGTCTCAACACGTTAAGAAATAAATAGATAAACAGATAAATAAACAAATAAATAAATACATAAATAAATAAATAGATTAATAAATATATCAATTAATTAATAAATAAATATATAAATAAAATAAGAAATGAATAAATATAGCTGCCGGCAGCAATACTCGAGGTCCAGTTTTTTTGGAGTGATGGGGTGATGTCTGTGATGTAATGATGCTCAAGGCCTATTTGCAAGGCTGTAGATTTTATTTTGGTTATAACAAACTACAATTCAACATGACATACAACAACATTAATTGTAAATAATTTGTTATAATTATAACAAATATGAAATGAGCCTCTTAACACCGAGATGTGTGAAGAATCAACAGGTACTGTATATTTAGTGTCACTTCATCTGTCTTTAATGTTGTCAGAGATTTTGTAGAGACTTTTCACATTTTTCAAGTGTTTTTCCAGCTGTTATTTCAGATTATTTTTTTTTTTTTTTTTTTTTCAAGATGAGAGTGGCTGACCTCTAAAGCAGAACGTTATACCCATCACTTCTTTCCTGCCTTTGAATATCGGCTTCTATGGGGCATCTAGAAGGGAAGTCAAAGACACAAAAATAATGAAATGATTTCATGATATAGACTCAAATACATGTAACTTGTATTGTGTAATTGGTTATGGTAATTGTTACCAGTAATTATAATTCAGGAAGATTGTATACATTGATATCTCTTGAATGTCTATAAATTCTGACAGTGAAGTTATTGGGTTTGTATTTTGAAGAACTTGCAAAACGCTTGTAGAACGTATATATTTATGATCTTTAGTATGCTGCGGTTTGTTTAATCCAATTGTCTTCTGGTAATACTTTAACCTAATTATTTTAACTTTTATTATTAACATTTTAGCTTTTATTATTAACATAATAAGAGCTAATAGTAATATAGTAAACCTGTCACTGTGTCATTTCCTAATAAATGAATGAAGTAAAAAGATTGTTACATTATCCGGTTTCCAAACACAACACCTACCTCGAGTTAAACGGCCATTATCTCTGCGCTTCTGTGCTTCTGTGTATGGACAGTCTGTCAGAGTTTGTGTCATATTCCTTTAGGTAAAGAACAATCCAATAGTCCGTTGGGCAGTTTACATTTCTGAAGTATTTACAAATGCCAGGTCTAATATCGAGCCAGCGGAGCTGCTGCGGAGATGATAAAAAAAACACAGTTCCTACTAACTTATTCCATAAAAATGGACCGATCTGGCTCAAACTCAGAAGACAGTGTGAGTAGATACAATAAACCTAAACATTTGCAAAAAAAATACAATATAAAATACAGCAAACCACTATTAGATGGAACAATTGGAAATATAACAAGAGTAGTTATAACACTATAATTTATACATATATATTTTAGTAGTACTATAATATAACATTTGCTTTTTATCTCATTTGTTTTCTGTGTAAACAACAAGGATGTCCTGAATTGGAGAAAAATCACTCCGCCCTTCACTTTAAGTTGTGTGGGTAAATTTAGGACAATCTACACATTCTCTATAAAATAGAAATACAAAATACAATATACAATATGAAATAATCAATAACGTTATCTATGGGAGTAAAATGTGATAAATGGGACGTTTCTGACCCTAACACATCAGTCTAAACCTTTTAACTGTCCTATCGTTTCCTGTCGTCTTCTATGTTATTTAAAAATCAAACGTGTCCGGCCGCAAACAACACGTGTTTGAGAAAGGAAAAAAGAAAGAAAGGCCCCGACGGTTTTGTCTTATTATTATGGGATATAGCGAAGCCGCAATCAGTCTCGGCGTCTCGTGCCTTCAGTCCCTCTCGCCAGCGAAACGTCTCCCAGAAGACCTCATTATCCTCTTAATTCCCAATTATTTTTAAGACAAATGAGAGCACCTGGCACAGGGAGACGCTGCCAACACACTGGCCCAGGATCAGACACCATGTTGCACCACTCAGGCGGGAATTCCATCGCGAGAAGAAACCAACCTAATTCTTTCACTCAGAGGAGGCTGCGCCACATAGATTTATTTCTGTTATTTCAATATATATCTATATGTATACAGTACCTGTCAACCTACTCATGCAAGGTTTTGTCTTTGTTTTTACTATTTTCTACATTGTAGAATAATAGTGAACACATCAAAACTATGAAATAAAACCTACAGTATGGAATAATGTAGGAACCAAAAAGGTCTGACGGATCTAAATGTATTTGAGATTTAGATTCTTCAAAGGGGCCACCCTTTGCCTCGATGACAGCTTTGCACGGTCTTGGCGTTTTCTCAATCAGCTTAGTGAGTTGGTCACCTGTAATGCTGAAGGTTTTTACCGCATACTGTATGCTGAGCACTTGTTGGTCCAACTCATCCCAAACCATCTCAGTTGGGTTTACTGTAGGTCGCCTGGGCATCTGACTATCTCCATCACACTGCTTAATCCTTCTGGTCATGTGATGCAGTACTCCATCACTCTCCTCAAAAGCCAAATAGCCCTTCCACAGCCTATAAGGTGTGTTCTGGCTCATTGTGGTGTTGGGAAAACCAATTATGGTGCCACTGAGCGCAGACCAGATGGAATGGTGTGTGTCAAGGGGTGGGATATATTAGGCAGCAAGTGAACAGTCAGTTCTTGAAGTTCATGTGTTGGAAGCAGGAAAAATGGGCAAGCGTAAGGATCTGAGTCACATTGACAAGGGCCAAATGTTGATGGCTAGATGAGTGGGTCAGAGCATCTCCAAAATGGAAGGTCATGGGGGGTGTTTCCTGTAAACAGCGGTTAGTACCTACCAAAAGTGGCCCAAGGAAAGACAACCTGTGAACCTGCGACACTGTAATTGTAGTTAATGCTGCTAGATAGAAAGGTGTCGGAACACACTGTGCATCACAGCTTGCTGCATATGGGGCTGCGTAGCCGCACCGGTCAAGGTGCTATGCTGACCCCTGTCTACCGCCGAAAGCGCCTCTAATGGGCCCATGAGTGTCGGAACTGGACCATGGAGCAATGGAAGAAGGTAGCTTGGTCTGAATCACGTTTTTTTTATACATCATGTGGATGGCCAGGTGCGTGTGCGTTGTTTACCTGGGGCAGAGATGGCACCAGGATGCACTATGGGAAGAAGGCAAGTCGGCTGAGGCAGCGTGATGCTCTGGGCAATGTTCTGCTGAGAAATCTTGGGTCCTGGCATTCATGCGGATGTTACTTTGACACATACCACCTACCTAAACATTGTTCAGACTGTGCTGTTGTGGTGGAACGGTTTGAGCTGCCACACCTGTCTTGGGTGTAGGAAATTGGGCCCAGGATCATTGTTGCTGTATTCCTGTTGCTCATTAGACCAATCAACAAGCAACTGGTAAAACCCCATCCCCACACACACACAGAAGAGGAGCCCTTGTCATAACATGTATTCCACCTGCTCCGGCCGTGTTACAGCTTGCCCACTCTTTACAATAAACTGGTGTGTCAATCCCATTGCCTGTGTCGCTGTGTCGGAGGGCCCTGAAAACGACACTTGGGTAGTGTGTGACAGGTGAAACTGCTACACAGACCAAGAACATCCCTTCATGGCAGCCGTATTCCCTGAATTGCTTAGGAATAGTTTGAGGAACATGAGAAAGTGTTCAAGGTGTTGACTTGGCCTCCAAATTCCCCAGATCTCTAATCGATGGAGCATCTGTGAGGTGTGCTGGATCAACAAGCCCGATCCATGGGGGCCCCATCTCACAACTGACAGGACTTGGATCTGCTGCTAATGTCTTGGTGCCAGATACCACCAAATAAAGGTAAAATATAATTAATAACAAGTTACATGTTACAAATATCTTATACCTATCATCCTATTCTTATTTTTGGACTCTCTTTTTAGAATCACTTTTTTCAATTAGATGGATTTTGCTCATAAAAAAATATAAGGTCATACAAAGGATGTCTTACATTTATTCAGCAAAAAAATGAAGAGAAAATAATATTTACTGGTTGTTTTTACATTTTTGATATTAATCATATAAAAATATATTTTTTGCACTGCTTGAATATAAATATATTATGTGCACAATTAATCTAAAATATGTTTGATTGGGGCCCACCGACACAAAGACACAGGCAGTGGAGTTGACAACCCATCAGTTTATTATAAGTATAAGGGTGTCACAATTTACTTTTCAAATGCACTTATTTTGGTGAGTAACTTAAAAGTAGTGTTATAAGTAGCTTATTACCTTACACAGAAAGTAATATTGTAAGGTAACTTAGAACTTCAAATGAAAGTTATATGAAATGAATTACATTTTCAAAATATCTTGAATGTAAGCATTTCCGACAAAACAAAACTTGACACTTTCCACTGCATTTTGTTTCTCCATTCAGGCGTGAGTCCAAAGTAAAAAAAAACATCTCAAAGGAGACAGAGCGTAGCTGCTAGTTTTAAAGTTAACTCACCGGTAGCCTGCAATACTTTTCAAGACACCATGGCCACTGCCGGAGTCAGAGGTGATGGAGAAAAAGAGCTGGAAAATCCTTCTGCTGCCCTCAAGCCATCGCTGTGGCAACATTTTGCCTTCCCCATGAGTTATATAAACAACAAACACGTCGCTGGCAAAAAAAAACGACAGTTTGTCGGCTGTGCTACATGTGGGTACCATAGGCCACCTCCGGCAACACGTCAAATATGACAGAACATATTCGCAAGCATCATCACAAAGAAATAGATTTGACTGGGGTAAAAAAAATATTGACACAGGCAAGTCTTCCATTCTTATTTAGAGCCAAACTGCCACAAAATGTATCTCTACTAAAGAAATAACTAGCGCAATAGGGGTGTTCAGACTTCTGACCCTATTCAGTGGTGAATGCTGGATTTAAGCATTTAATAAATGTTCTAGAATCACGCTACTAATTACCAAGCAGGTCGCATTTGACCACAAACGTGTTGCCTGTAATGTATGAGAATGTGAAGGTAAATGTTATGGAAGGCCTGAGGAAGGCAGAATTAATTGCCTTGACGACAGATGGCTGGACCTCCAAAGCAGCACAGAGCTACATGACCGTCACAGCACACTACATCAATAACAATTGGGAAATTGAAAATCCAGTCCCACAAACTCCCCCCAGCAATGACGCTCACACAAGTCAAAATCTGGCAGAGGTGTTGATGGAAGCTAGCCTGGCATCGCCAGACCAATTCACAAAAGCGTCTTTGTCTGGAACCTCTCAGCTCATTTTCAATTTCCAAGGGGCGTTACCAACGGGCGCAGACCAAAATACCAAAATACCAAAATGGATAGGCCTACAACCAATCCGAGCAATGGAACGTGTGACGTAGTGCTGAGTCAGTGAATTGATGAAATAAACTTTTGCCAAATCCTGTTGGAAGTACGACAAACACATCTTTTTTAACACAAGCTTTTTTAGAGAAAATAAACAGTCCAGTTGGGTCAATACTGTCGCGACAGCGGATTCAATAGAACACATCAAATCCACATCAGCCATCTTGGTAAGGTGCGTCAACGGGTCTCCTCTGCATCCTCACTGTATCAAACCCGTCCCATATTAGATAAACGGTTGTGACTGGCCTGACCCTGGCAAGGTCGGCTGGAAATCTGTTTGAGTGGGTGGGTGACGAAACGTATTCTGCAGAGCAAATGAAACATGAGCTGTAGATTGGCCTGGTTCTCACACTAGAGGGAAGCAACAGTGGAATGGAAACTGGACACACCCAATGCCGCCATCCCTGTGACAACAGATAATGCGAGGAACATTGTCGATGCCACGAAGGAGGCTGGATTGTCATCACATATGGATTATTTTGAGTGAATCTGGCAACCCAGGACGGGTTGGGAGTGCAGCAGACGTGCCGTCCTTTGGGCAACGTCAGTTTGGTAGTAACTTTTTTTCCACCTTTTGTACGACTGCAGCAGCTGTCTTAAAGGCCAAACGAGACATGCTTCATGCCCCCCCCCCCCCCCCCCACAAGCCGGTTCAAGGTGTCATCACAAGGTGGAACTCCAGCTATGACATTTTTGAACGCTGCTTAGAGCAGCCAGTTGCGGTTTATTCTGCGCTCACAGAAAGAAATAAAACATAAAAAAGAGTGTCAAGGACCTCATCACACTCTGTGTTCAAGGTTTGACTGTTCTGAAAGGTGGTTCAGGTACTGAAGCCCCTGAAAACAGTCACAACTTTGCTGCGTTCCGAACAGCAAGCGGCTACGTCTATGATCCTTCCCCTCAAACAGACGGACGACACCCTAACATCTATGCGGCACAGTGACAGATTCGCAGATTGGGAAGGAGGTTAAATCTGCTGTAGCAGATAACTTTGAGGAGAGGTATTACGACCCAAGGCTTGAACAGTTCCTGAATGAGCGCACTGCACTAGATCACAAGTTTGATCGGTCTCTACCACACCGGGGGGACTTTTCTCGGAGTGAGGTCTTCAAATACCCTGGCTGAGAAAATGTTGCAAGCGCATCCCACACAGGTATGCGGTCAATTACTGTAACCAAATTTCAGAAGTAATAATAATGTGAATTATTGTAAAATGTCATAATTTAAAAAGTAATGAAAATTTAATGGGAAAAAAGAAAGAAAGAATTATTAAAAGTACAGTATTTCCTTCAATAGTAACCAGGGCCTTTATTTACCGCAACAGCAGAGGGTACCAGGCCTTTATTGGAAACAGGCTTATATTAGAGGTGGGCTTTTATATCTAATTCTCTCTGTTTAATAAGTATTTTTGATCATATTTTATTATGAATTTTAAATCAGCCTTCTGTCTGGGTGCCACGCTATGCAAACACATGTATGGTGAATAAAGGGAGAGCTAGTAGATACCCTAAAGGTCACACTTGTGGTGATAGCCGACGAGGGAATTACAGTTTTCTGAGTTCGCCCTGAACGCAGCACTTCCCGGTTGGAGCGTTGGAGAAGGAGAGCGCTGAGGGCGGGGCATTTACCCCAAGAAGCGATATGCGACACAGCAGTAGGAAATAGAGTCAATTAAATATGTCTACAATAAAAAGACACTGCTTTTATTTGCTTTGTTTTGAGGGCGGAGCTCCACACCGAAACGGTGCCACAGCTCCCATCAGTTTTTCCCCCGGTCTATATTTGAGGCAGGCTAGTATTTGGTCGTGTAGACCATGCCCCTGGCATTTACTAGAGGCCCCAGTTTTTGTTTAAGGAATTACAGTATTATTATTAACTTTAATTTAAGAACATTTAAATATTTCATGAATACAGCACACCATCACAATAACTTTTCTGTTTGCCGCTGATTCACTTCCATTACCTTAAAACAGCTGTTTTGTGTGACCTTGTCTCTTTCAGACGCAGACGTCTGGGTATAAAACTTTCTTCAACACAACCCACAGCGCGTCAACACCCAAACCATGGCCTGATGTTGTGGAAGAGGAGATGCAGCTCTACACAAATAAAAAAGTTATCCCTCTGGATACAGAAGAAAATGAGCATCTGCACCAACACTTGTCGCAGCCACAAACGAGCAGCACGTGCGACAAGTGAGAAAGTGTTCTTAGCGGAAGTGGATGTTGTGACGGCTCCAGGAGCAGCCGTCCCTCCATGTCAACACAGTCATCTTCTTCAAGAAGAATTTGAAAATGTAAATGACAGTTGTCGGGGCATAAAACCCAATGTGTAGATTGCTAATAGCGTGGAAAATAGGTTATTATTTGAGGTTTGTTGTTTAAATATTCTCTTTTTTTCTTTTGTTTTTTATAATTGTTACATTTCAAATAACAGTTACTTTTTGGGTTAGTAGTAGTAGTAGTTTGTAAAGAAAAAAAATGTTTCAGAGTTTATAATAATAGTCTCACAATGGCATTGCCGTAAATGCGGATTTTCTTTTTTTTTTTTATCGAATCGAATCATGGATTAGGAGAATCGTGAAAAACCTTATATATAACATATAAATAACATATTTAACATTTGAATAACATATAAAATGACATATGAAATTACTTGTATACCATATGAATAGAATACAGTATATAATAACGTATGAACACACCTATCAACAAAGTTAACACAGCGTAGCGTTAATGACAGCAGACGGCAGTTACATTAAAGTACGATTGTTAGAAAGAAAATTTGGGGAATTTTGCTTTTTATTTACTTACAGGTTTGATCTGCTCTCTATCAAGTGCTGCAATCGACTCAGTCACACACACACACACACACACACACACACACACACACACACACACACACACACACACACACACACACACACACACACACACACACACACACACACACACACACACACACACACACACAAGCTTGTGGTGAAATCCCAGGAGTTTAATTATCGCCTCGCCTCTCTTGTTTCACTGATCAGGGAACTAATAAAGTCAATTATCCGTAGGGACGTAGTGGGTGGAGTTCTTCATCCGTACGGCTCCTTCACATGTGACCCTTGATATGCTGGAGATATGGAGAACACGGGTAGCACTGAGGTTAAACTGCTTTATCCTAACGCGCTTTAACAATGTGTGATAGCAGGGGGCTCGTGTTTCCACGTGAACAATGTGTTTTCGATGTGCGTAATGCGATACCTAGTGATGCACGACTGGCAAATGATCGGTTCAAGGCTAACAAATCCGTCTCAAATGACTCAGGAGTCAGGAGTCACTCCGGCAAAGCGAGCGAAGCGTCTACCAACAAACCGTCAATAATCACTGAGAATCCAACAACTCTTTTTTTTGTGAGTGAATGGCCAACACCCCAATCTCAAAGAGGAGTCGAACCTCTCAAAACAACTCTCATCACTTACTGAAAATAGGGATGCAAGACTCACAAAGGACTTGGTTGTCACAAATGAATGTTTTAAGTGACTCGGAAGGCACTCCGGCAACAATGAGTGAATTTTCGACTCACAAACTGAAAATAATGAATATTGTGGAAATAAGGTGAAAGCATAATTCATATTGAATGTGATGCGTTTACACTGTGCATTTCACCAAAGTAAATAAATTGGACTGAATTACATGATTCTTGTGAGAATTCCATTCACAACTCGGAGCCGAACCGACATTTCTGACTCTTGTCACACCGACTGAATCAAACCAAAGGAGTCGGAAAATCGAACCAATCTTTTCACCGAGTGAGTCGTCAAGAACTGAATCTCCAAAAAAGAGCCAAACTTTTCCCCGGTTGGTAAAATACACTTTTGATGAAATGCCCTTGATTATTGTGTGAACTCATGCACAGTAATTGAAAATAAAATACATATATTAGATTCAGATTTTGTCAAAAGCGCTTTCCCCTGGGGCTTTTGACGTTGACCCTCCCTGCACGGGCGTTCGAATGCCGCCTGGCCGTCCTGAGCGTTTTGGTTAGAGCCCCCCGCCCCCAGCGGATTTAATTGATCACACACGGCTCAGGCGAGTCAGCAGCCACCCGCCAACACCCCCACCCGCCGCCTTGGCTTCCATACACAACTTTTTGAAGGCTATGTAGGTCATCTGTCTCGCTGACGGTGGCATTTCCACCCCTGATTATAAAATTCTCTCCGTCCTTTCCCCCGTCTCTCTCTCTCTCTCTCTCTCCATCTTTCCTCTCTCTCTCTCTCTCTCTCTCTCTCTCAGTCCCTCTCTCCGTATCTTCATAGCGAGAAAAAAGTGATAACCGCTGAGGTAAGAAATCAAGAACACGTATGCTTATCAGGGGGAATTAAATTCAGAATTACTGCTGTTTTCGCTTGAGAGCGGCGGAATGAAGTCATCGAGTCATTTGAATACTTCTTGAAGTCAGAATCATTCGGAATCTTATTAAGACGCGAACAAAAAAACAAATACACAAGGATGGGGACGCGGATTTTGACATTTTTAACACTGTTTGGTGAGTTTTGAACATAACAAAATAGAAAAGATTTTGACTCAACGACTGGCTTTGGGTCACAAATGCCAACAATTCAAAGTTAAACCGAGCGCCTTTTCAACAAAGCAAACAAAGCTTCATCTTTTTTTTTTGGGAGGGGGGGGTTTGAGTCAAAACGACTTTAACGACGGCGGGTTTTGCATTTGAAAGGGTTTTTTTTTTTCCTTTTTTTTGTCTCTTTGATCTTTTTATTTCCAATTCACCTTCAGATACTCTGAAGTCATGAACATTTATAATATGCAAAGCCTTTTTTATTTCTTATTTTTTTTTTGAACTAAGTCTCACTCAATGTGAAAGCTTCCAGCCCTGTTTTTTTTTTTTTTTTTCTTTCTTTCTTTCTTCGAAGTCTGACCTCAAGTTCTATGAAAAAGTCTCACTCTCGGGCCCCGGGGCCACGGCTTACACCACATACTGAGAAAAATAATAAAATGAACCTCCATGCACGAGCAGAAGCAGAAGAGACGCGGGCGCGTATGTTAATCCATTCTCACCAACGTATGCTGATCGGCAAAACTCAAGGTCCAATTAAAGTTGTTTCCTGTTCCCGTGGCGTCTGGTGTAAACACTCACCGACAATGTGATGCATTGTGGGTCATTAAAAAGATGAAGGAGGTGTTAAGAGGTGAAGTAGGCGACAAAGCATCAGTGGGAAGGAAAAAAAAACGTTGGATTTTTGTTAGATAATTTAATTCTTTTACAAAATATTTAATCTCAGTCGTTTATTCAGACATATATATATATATATATATATGTCTGATATATATATATATACATATATATATATATATATGTCTGATATATATATATATATATATATATTTATATAGTATATACTGTGTATGTAAGATCTCTGAAACCTACGGTATGATGAAGGACTTCTTTGATGGATCGTGTCTCTCTCGGGAAGCCGTCCTTTTTCCAAGGAGCCGACGGCGTAATTCACCGCTTAAGAATTCCCCATGAAGTCGTGATGCAAGACTCACAAACGATTCATTCGCAGCAAAACCATATATTAAATGATTCAGGAGTAGTGAGTCACTGCGCCCAATGAGCTGTCCCTTTGCAACTCAGAGCGGAACCGACTCCTCCAACGCTGTTTACACCGACTGAATCAAACCGACTGAATCAAACCGACAAAGATTCGGGAAATTGAACTAATCTTTTTTACTGAGTCATTTGATAAGAAATTTCCAAAATGAGACAAACTTTTCATCATTACCGTGAAGAACAAAGCTATGAATCATATCATGGAACAGTTTAACTAAACCTGGAGATGACTGGACATGACTTGGGAAGCCTGAGGGAACCTGGAGATGACTGGGGAAGCCCTGAGAAGCCTGGAGAGGCCTGGGGATACCTGGAGAAGCCTGGGGAAGACTGTAGATGACTGGGGGAAACCTAGAGAAGCCTGGACATGACTTGGAAAGCCTAGGGAAGCCTGGAGAAGCCTGGAGACACCTGGAGAAACTTGGGGAAGCCTGGGGAAGCCTAGGGAGACCTGGATAAGTCTGGAGAAGCCCGGGGGAGCCTGGGGAAGCCTCGAGTCCCCTGGAGAAGCCCAGGGAAGCCTGAGGAAACCTGGAGAAGCCTGGAGAAGCCTGTGGGAGCCTGTGGGAGCAGGGGGAACCCTGGGGAAACTTCTGGAAGGCTGTGAAAGCCTGGAAAAGCCTGGAGATGACCGAAGGAGCCTGGAGAAGGCTACAGAAGGCTGGAGAAGCCAGGGGAATTCTGGGGAAGCCTAGAGAAGCCTGGGGAAGACAGGGTAAGCCTGGGGAAAACTGGAGAAGCCTGGAGATGACCGAGGGAGCCTGGAGAAGCCTGGAGAAGCCTGGAGAAGCCTGGGGAAGCCTGGGGAAACTGGAGAAGCATTGGGAATCCTGGAGACACCAACATGCAGTGTCGTATTTTACAAACTAAATTCCATTCAGGGTCAAATCTTTTGCCTTGAGATCAAGCACCATGTCTAATGATGCACCAACAGGATCATTGTGCGACTTCATGACTTTGAGCAGAAGAAGAAGAACAAGAACAAGAAGGATTTCCTGGTCTCAGCTGAGTGCGGAGCCAGGACACGGACGCATCCTGTTTTTTTGGGGTTTTGAGGGAAATTTGCGTATCCAAGTATTCTCTCACTTCACACTTTTTCTGGTAGTGATTTGGTGCGTGCAGGCAGAACTGTTTTCAGCGTCTATACAAAATCACATTGTTCATATATTAAAAAAAAATCATTCAAAATTTCATTTTTTTTGAAATTCACATTAAAAATCGATTTTCTACATTAATGGATTTGATGCAATGAAAAATCAATCTCAAATCAATCTCATCTCTATAATCAATCAAAAAAAATGAACTGTGTATTCATTTGAGGCCTTTGAAGCATGAACAATAGAATCTGACAGTGGTGTGAGAGAGAGAGAGAGAGAGAGAGAGAGAGAGAGAGAGAGTGAGGGGGGAGGGGCCAATGCCAATGCCCATGGAGGTGACCAAACCCCACGCTAGAAATAATGTTAAGTTGCGCTGATGTGATTTCCTGGGTCCCTGATGCTACGTTAACGTTATTGCTTTGACGTAGACGTTCGAGAGGCAGATCGCTCACATTTCCCTTTGTAGCTACGGTATCAATTAAAATTATACATTTTTAATGACTTACGGTTTCAAGTGGTACATATTCAATGACTTATGATTTAAGGTGATGCATCATAATGATGTATTATTTATAACGGCAAATAATTTATTTTCCATTTTGGTAAAATGCAAAGGTTTTTTTATGAGATAATAGCTAACTTTAGCCTATTTTAAGTCATTTTAACTAATTGTAATTTCATTTCAGATTAAAATTTTGGTTTGTATATTTTTATTTATTTATTATAATTATAATAATAATAATAATTATAATAATAATAATAATAATAATAATAATAGGAAATTCTATTCAACTGTAAAATTTTCTAAAGATTCACAGTTTTGGGGGGATAGAATTTCACTTTTTACATCCAAAATGGCTAAGATTCACACCCTGAAAAACAATAAGGCACATATTTCCAATTTAAATAATGCCTAAAAAGCTAATTTATAAAATACATTTGTGAAAACTTGATGCTAAAATCATTGTAGAGACAATACGCATCCAACGTAAATTTGGACTAAATTGGACCATTTAAAAAGTGTCCAAATTTCCAGTGACTACATCTGGGTCAAATTTGGATGAAAAAGTGGCACCTACATTAAAAGTCCAACGTTTAACATCGATTTTTGGCTTAAATAATGGCTGCAGCAGCCAGGGCAATCCAGCAAGAACAACCAATATGCATGGACGTCCTGTGCTGGAGGGGAAGATTTTTTTGTGAGAGTGTTGATGGAATTGGTTATCATCATCATCATCATCATCATCATCATCATCATAATAATAATAATAATAATAATAACTGGGCTGCCTGGAACATCTGAATAATGCATTAGCTCTCTCCTTTATGCAAATCAGTCTAGTTGTGAAAATATTTTCCCACTAACTTCTCAAAGCTAGAGCTAGAGCTAAATTATTTCTCGCTTGTTTTTTGTTTGTTTATTTTATATTTTAAGTCTCTATGACGTATGAGATGAAACTCATCGTCATTACTGCTCATGTTCTTAGTTCAATGTCTCAGTGTTTACCAACCTTGTTTCACTACTTACAAAGAGATAATCCCATGGAGCTACACCACTTTCCTGTTAACCACTATGAAACCTCACAAAATGTCTCAAACCATAGAATTGTGCTTATATTATTATGACCTACTAATATTTAGTGATGCAGGACTCGCAAACGATTTGTTCGCAGCGAACAAATCTTTTAAATGAGTCAGAAAGTCGCTCCAGCACAGCAGTGTGTGAATCTTTGACTCACAACTGGAAATAACCAGTGAAGAGAAAGTCCGAAGCAAAGAAAAAGGCCAAGAAGTTTGGTTCATATCGAATGTGACTGATTTCTATTTCACTGAAATAAATCATTTTGGTCAAAATGAAATTAATCTTGGGAGAATTCTATTCACAGCTCAGAGCCAAACCGACTCTTCTGACCCTCGTTCATGGTTCATGAAGTCCTCCCTTGCTCAGCGTGCGTTACACCGACTGAACCAAATGAACCAAGAGGGCGAATATCTGGGACGATTAATTTTTACCGAGCGAATCGTCAAGAACCGGATCTCAAAAAAGGAGTCGAAACTTTCATCACTCACTGTATGAAACTAGAGTTTCAGTGTTGAACTTGAGCTTGTTCTGATGAACACAGAGCTGCCGTTCTGCTGGAACCCATGAGTTCCATGAATAGGTGCAGCCTTGCAATTCTGATATGACAACACAAGACCTATAGTTTCCATTATTTACAAATGTATTTTAAGTGGAATTTGAAAGGTTTTCAAGGCTTCATCTGGGAAGCTTTCATAGCAATCTAGTGGTTGAAAAACAATGCAATGTACTGTCCTTCATTCTTGGTTCAACCATGTGCACTGAATGCTAAAGCGCTGATAATAAAACCTTGTGTAAAACAGTCTTTCCCCCGTCATGTGGATCCATTCACAGAAGGAAGGAAGGGAATGTCCACGCGTTGTCACATATATCCACCCATGTGGATCTCAGGACTTTTATTGAGCAATAAAAAATATACACCAAGGAAAATAATATTTTCCTTTTTCTCCGTATTGTTGCTGCTGCGTTCATCCCCCAAAAATCAGATTTTGACGCCTCCGGATTGATCGACCCACGAGCCCAAAGCAACAACATGGAAAAAAAACAAAACGGTCGTTCAGTCAGGAATTGGGGAAGAAGCCGGAGCAGCTTGAGTAAGAGTCACTGTCTCTTTTCTTTCCTGTCTTGTTTATACTGTTTAAAACTGGAAATTTGAGGGAAAGGATTTCAAACGGATTTTGGTTTGGAGAGGTTTCGGGGGAAAAAGGGGGTGGAGTCGGTGGAGGTGTTGAAGGGGATGGGTTGACTAGGCGGTGACCTCTGAGGAGTCCGCCGCCTCTCCGAAGAGTTCTGCCAGTTTGTGGAAGCGGGGCCCCCAGTCATCCAGGCAGGCATAGTCCAGCTCGGTGGGGTGCATGGTCCCGGAGGAGGCAGGGGAGATGGGGGAGGAGTCCAGGGAGCTGATGGAGCCAGCAGCCGAGCCCTGGCCCTCGTAGGCGTAGGTCTGCAGGGAGTCATAGGGCGGCACGCTGGTGTCCCGGTCGGCCTCCGCCAGCTTCTGCTTGATGAACTCGTGCACGTCCTGTGCTTGGTCCAACTCCGCAGCAGTCACCGCTGCCTCCAACAACGACGGGCTCGGCAGGTACCTGAGCGACCCCGCCCCGACACCACCGACCAGGCCCCCGCCGCCGCGGCCGCCGTATTGCCGGGCCTCCGGCCGCACGTCCCGGCGGAAGCGCAGCTCCTCGGCGGCAGCCGGGTTCCGCAGGGCGATGATATCGAAGGCCTCGGTGTCCTCCTCGCCGCCGCCCTCGTCGTCGTACGTCACCACGTTCTCCCGCACGTCCTCCTCCGACACGATCAGCGGCTCCTTCTTGCTCCTCCGCAGCGTGATGAAAAGAACCACAATGGCTAACAGAAGACAGGAAGAGAGAGAGAGAAAGAGAGAGAGAGAGAGAGAGAACATATACAGTAGGTGTTACAATACAGTATACTGTATGTTTGAATATATAGGTCAGGAACATGGAAGTTGGTAGATGGATGGATGGATGGATGGATGGATGGATGGATACATTACCACCACCTAATAATAGATGGATGGATGGTTGGATAGATAGATGGATATATACATTACCACCATCTCCTAATAATAGATGGATGGATGGTTGAATGGATGGATGGATGGATGGATACATTACCACCATCTCCTATTGATAGATAGATAGATGGATAGATATACATTCATATGTTACTACAGTGTATTAACATTGTAGTAATTTAGTAACATGACATAGTGATGTAGACCCAACTCATCCATTGTTATCCAGGTCCATATCATCAGATACATATTCCTGCATCTTTGTGAGGGAAAAACTATATTCATATTTATACCGACAGTCAATAGCAGCCGCAATGCAAACAGTTAGCCCCTGGCATGACGAATCCCTTGCATATGGAAAATGTACTTTATCCAAATAGACAGACAGCGAGAAAGACTGATGCGATAAATAAAGCAGAGATGTGGTCAATAAAAAGGGTGAACGCTACATGAAAGCTTCACACAGATGCGTTTGGAGCCTTGAAGATTCACGTTCATACCCACACAGGGGAACGGGGGGGTAGGGGCGTTGTAACAGAGGGACATTTAATCAAAACCAACAAAACGCTCAGCTGATCATAATGGCGCCGTTTGATGCCGTTACGACGCCCGGGCGCTAAGTTGATGCTAATGTCTTGCGGCGTGCGTTTGGTTGATTCAAAGCTGGGAGCCGATGAACATGCTGTGGTTTGTAAACAGCTAACCAGACGAGAGGCCGACAACAGACGTTTTGTTTTTTTTGGTTTGTTTTTATGTGCATATTTGCGGCCAGCCAGGCGTTGTAAATCAATAATGCACATTAACCGTTATTAGCGTCAGCTCTGGTGCTTCCGCCGACGAATGCAAGCTGCTGCTGTTCCTGTCGCTGCGATAATAATCTGTCGCCCTTACCATCACACCATCACACCCGGGGCCTCCAAAATACTCCCAAAAAAGGTGACGGGAGTATTCTGCAGGGTTTTAGTCTTTGGCTTCCATTCCTTTCCAGGCGGGAAACTTCACAAGTTCCCTGAGACTCGATCCCTCCGGGGGGAACAAGAATAAGCCGCGGTGATGGTACCTCGGCAAATGTAGCATGAAGTTGTGAGAACCTTATCCGGGCTCTAATGAAGTTGCGCAGCAAAGTAATATTTGATGGCATGATACATGGCAGGGTTTTGCTCCTGCAAGCTAATGACGGTTATGCTCCTTGAGCTAATGGCGGCCGTGCGAGCGGGACGTTACGGCGCTCACATCAATTAGATCGAACGGGGGAGTGCCAGGTAGTAGGTTTTTACTGGGATGTATTTTCTGAAAAGGAGTTCATTATGCCGCATTAGCAGAAACGACCTTGATTGATGCTTCACTTTTTGCATTTATTTATTTTTTCCCTCGCCGAGTCCCAATTAACCACGGGAATCTTTACTTTGGCTTGGGAGCTACCTTGGATTTGAACAGTTAGCAATACACCCAAGGCTGCAGCAAAAACAAAAGGCAGGGTGGGCGTTCCCGAGATCAAAGAAAAAGGCCTCTGTGATTATGTGCGTAGAACAGAAAGGAATGTCAATACGTGTTGGTCTTTCTCATTAAATGGGAGTTCAAGACGGCGCGGCATCAGAACTAGCGCTAGATCAACCTTGTAACGTCCAAGGAGGGAGCTGCTCATCCAAGCCGGGCCCTCAAGCGCTTCGCTACTAGATAAACTTTCCTTGCTCTCCTTCTGATAAAGAGAGGGGGAAGGCTGGAAAGAAGAAGAAAAAATGATATACACTGTATAAGGAGTGGACGTGTAAAGGTTGTTGATTTAGGGCCAATCCCGATTCCCCACCGATGGCCCTACTCAAAGTTTTGGAATGCCCTCAACTGCGTAATGGCCCTTTAGAATGGAGCCACAAGGGGTTGAAATCTTTCCCCTGGAAATGGGACACCACTCGTTACGTCATCAGTAGCCATTGACAGCAGCGACGAGGCTCTAGGCGTCCCATTCAGGACAGAGGTTTCCACAATGCCAACGCCCAGTGTGGTGTTACCAGTTGCATGGGCTGTACTCATTGTGATACTTTGTTTTGCCGCTGGATTATTTGTATTATTTTAACCTCATACACGGGACATGAGAATAAAACTTGTACCGTCACTCACAAATCGGCGTTTACACAAAGTTCTATTGACATCGTGAATAGCGGTTTAAACGATCCAATTACATAGTACTTTGCATCTGCATTCAACTAAGATATAGGATAACGCATTAAAAAAAAAATGAGCATGATTATTTGCGAAGATATGGGCTGCTTTCCCCACACCATGTTCTGTTTACACTGCCTCAGTTCGCAAAGCGTTCTTGGAATTTTCTTCTACCACTCCGTTTGCAGTCTGCCTCTGAAAGCGCTCCGTTTCGAGGGCCATTTGGAGGGCTAGATGAGCACTACCCCTCAATCCCCAAAAGTAATGGGACACCCTACGGAGGTAGGGTGGAGGGGTAGGGCCAATTGGTAGGGCCAAGGGGGGGATTGGGATTGGCCCTTAGAGCTAGGGGTGGGAAACCCCTGCCCCATGGACCTATTGGGGTAGCCTTGTGAACTTCACATGGCCATGGTTGGTTGTTTCCTTGTGGATATGGCCTCTTCATTTATAGCAAGTATAACAAGTAATAACAAGTTGCCAAACCAAAAATGAAATTGTGCTTTGGAAAATAATTGCCATTTTCAAATGACCCAATCGGTTACGATAGGACAAACTTGCATTGTTCTATCATGACTGACAGTGTCAGAGATTTGGACAGTATGTCGAGTTTTGGACTAAATTTACTCACTAACATCCAGGCAGGGTAACATTCAATGATGTGTTTCCAGTTAACGTATTAATTCACAGTAATCTACGGCTCGCTATCGTATCAGTAATAATGAATTTGGACTCAAACAGGTCAAAGGTGTTAAAGGTTCAAGCTTTGATGAGACGTCCATGAGGTGATGGACACAACAGGGCACTTACGAAACGTAACAATGAAGTGTAACTTTAGAATAGTCCTTGTTGTGTTCGAACTACAGGACTCTACAGAAACTATTCCGACTGTGAGTCTGACCGGTCCATTCTATATTCCAAATGAAAGTTCTGATGATAGAAGGAAACCTGGTTGCTCTGAACTCTCCCTGGTGGGGCGTTCAAGTTCAGGCTGGGTGGGGAAAAGTAAAAATGCAATTTTCCGAGGACGGTGCTTATCTGTGCCCTGTTTAAAGAGACCCATCCCAGAACCGTTTTTTGTAATTACTTCCTTGTACATTCACACATTTCTGGACTTCCTGTATTCACTATCCGCCCTGTGAGGAACCCACTGTGTCCTGTCCAGGACGAGACTAATTCCAACTTAATAAAAACAGAACTGGCATCCAAGGAACAGGGATTGATACACCTTTAGGGGGTTTTGTCAGGCGGCGTTTATGCCGGACAGTAATCCAACAATCTCCAGAAAGAAATCCAATATACTGTTTATATAATGGCCACAGGAAATGCTTCCACAATGGGGTTATTTCAGGCCTCAAAATGTTCTATGATCATATCAATGGTAAAATAACTAAATAATAAACAATAAATAAATAATAAATAATAATACATAAGTTGAGGTTTTGCTTGAACATAAATTATTTCAGACTGTGGTTATTTAGTTGTATTATATGTTTATATATTATTACCATGTAATCATTTAGCAATAACATTGTCACAATTTTGATCTAACGAATCCATTGTTATGCAAGTCCCTCTTATTTAATACATATTCATTCATCCCTGTGTAAAAAATACTAACTATACTTATATTTATACCCACAGTCAATACCAACTTTAGCCACCGCCACCCCGTCAGTTTTATGTCATTAAAAGCATCCTATCACAGTTAAGCATTCTTCCACAACGGTTCCTCCATGGAGGCGAATTTAAAGGTGCAGTGTGTAGAATTTACACAATGGACTTGGAGGAAATGGAATATTATATTTATAAGTAGGTTTTAATTTGCAAATAATCCCATGAAAATAAGAATCGTTGTGTTGGCGTTAGTTTAGAATGAGCCATTTTTACCTGCACAGGGAGCGAGGCCCCCATGTTGCACCGCCATGTTATTTATTTTGTTTGTTTTTTGTTTGTTTTTACGGCGCCTGAAGGCCACCGTAGCTTCTCCTTCGTCATCGGAAAAGGAACGGTATGGGGTGGTGGTGGGGTAGGGAGTTAATTCATTTTGTCGCAATCTGATCCACAATGTCAGCGGTTGACAAAGGTACGTGGAATGTGGCACTTTGATTCATTATATCATATCAATTACACAAGTTTGTATGTTACTAGGGAATAAAAAGCTTCTACGAGCTTAGGTCGCTAATTGAAACTAGACGAGAAGTGCACGTAGCTCCGCCACATTTTGGGAGCAGAGTGGTCATGTGGTCATGTGGTAATGCGATGCTGGGCTGCTGAGAATAAGAACAGTTTTTATTCTACAACTCGATGGGAGCTTTGGCAGCCCCAGCAGTAGCTGCTTTATGTATTATGTATTTCTCTGCACTACTTTTCAGTGTTATTCAAATGGGAGGGTTGGAGAAAAGGTTTTGGATTTGGAGGAAAACCACTTTAAGGTTTTAAGTGAAATCAATTTTTGACTTTGAATTTGACTTTGAAAGGGTTGAATCACTGTTGGAAAGCGGAGTGAATACCTGTCTTTGTTTTTTTTCTGAATGGCTTTGTGTGATTTATTTTAAAGAATAAAGTGACATTTTGGGTCTTGCAGCGTTCCATGACAGACTGAAAACACTCAAATCCTGGAAGTTTCCTTAAATCCTGATTTAATCGTGTTTTCGTTACTGGAGTTTTACCGTATTGATCAGAATTAAATCAGTGCTAATAAAGTTATGAGGCAAGAGGCCATTCCTCTGCCTCGTACTTTAGGAGGATGATCGATCCTTCTCTCGGCCCCGAAAACTGCTCCTGTGATATTGAAATGATTCAGTTTCGCAAATATAATTTGATTTAAACTGAATTCTGGGAAAAAACACAGCATGTGAACAAAAGTGCGGCGGAAAAAAAGAAAAGTTGAGCTGAGACAAAATGTGTCTTTGTGAAATAGAAACAGAAAAGAGGTAAAAGATGATTCCAACCTCGCTATAAAGCCCAAAAAACAATCTAATCAAGAAGACTGGGTACATGGCAAGAGGAAAGGAGAAGAAGAAAAAAGGAAGAATAAGAAGAAGGAAGAAGAAGATGAGGAAGAAGGGGGAGGAAGGGAAGGAAGAAAAAAGGAGAAGAAGAAGGAGGAAAAAAGAGAGGAAGGAAACAAGGAAAAAGGGGGGATGAGGTGAAGGAGGGCAATGTAATGAGATGGAAGAAAAGGGGAAGAAGGAGGAGTGAGAAGGAGGGGAAGAGCAAGAAATTTCAGTAGATGGGGGATGAAGGAGAGGAAGAAGAGGAAGAAAAAGAGAGAAGAGGGAAGAAGAATGACGAAGAAGAGGAAGAAGGAGGAGAAGGAGAGGGAATTGGGAAGAGAAAGAAGGAGAATGAAGAAAGAGGAGGAAGAAAAAAGAAAGGTGGAGGAAAAAGGAAGATGAGAGGGGAGGAAGAGGATGAAAAACAAGAAGGAGGAGAAGAAGAAGAAGGAGAGGAAGCAAAAGAAGGGAAAATATGAAGAAGAGGGAGAAGCAGTAAAACGGAATGAGAGGTAGGAAAAAGGGAAGAGAAAATAGAAGAAAAAGAAGAGAGGAAAAGAAAGGGGGGAAAATGAAGAAGAAGAGAAGAAGGAAAAAGGAAGATGGAGAGGAGAGGAAGGCATACAAGAAGGAGGAGGAAAAGGGAAGGAGAGGGGGAAAGGGAAGAAGAGGAGAGAGGAGAATAAGAAGAGAGGAAGAGAAAGAAGGGACGGGAAAAGAGAAGAAGAGAGGAAGAGTAAGAAGAAGAGAGGGATAGAAAGAAGGGGAAAGGGAAGAAGAGAGGTGTCCTTTTTCCACCCCCCCCCTCTCTCCCTCTCCCTCTCTCTCCCACGACGGCGATGACCCTCGATCCACGCTCTCTGGCGTGGGGTGTGGCTGCAGATGTGAATGCATAACCTTCACGCAACGATGTCCTTGGACAATCAGTGAGAAGATAAGAGGAGGAGGGGAGGAGGAGCAGGAGGAGGAGGAGGAAGAGGAGGAGGGGGAAGAGGAAGAGGAGGAAGAAGAGGAAGAGGAGGAAGAAGAGGAAAAGAGGAGGAGGAGGAAGGTGAGGAGGAGGTGGAGGAAGAGTAGAGGATGGGAAGATGAGGGGGAGGTTGGATCATGAACCTCACACACAAGCTTCTCTAACATCCTTCATCTCCACTGTCACGCCCCACTTTTTTGGCAGACAAAGAGGTTGTTTTGTTTATTCTGGCAACTTTAATAATAATAATTATTATCATCATCATTACCATTATAGGTTACAGGCTGGACCCCTATCAATAGAGCCATTATAACCATGGTAATGGTAATAATATTGTTATTGCTATTGATATTGTTCAGGTGAAAATCCTCAGAATTTTGAAACTTAAAACTATCTGAAAAGCGAACTTCGGCATGACACATGAACACAGTTAACATCTTGTTTGAACCACGCTGTCACAAACATCTCGTGGTTGAAGTTTCATCCAAATTGATCCCCATACGGAGCGAGATTAGCGAAAAACCAAACAAATTTATATTGATATTTAAGAGACAAACCAATGCATTTCACGCCGAAATACGTCCAATCTGACAAAAACTATCTGGAAGACAACCTTCCACATAAGCTACAAACACGGTTGATGTGTTGTTTAAACTGCTATGTCACAAGGATCTCGTGGTTTAAATTTGAGCTGAATTGATCAACCAACCGAGCAGAAATTAGTGAAAAAACAATCAAATTTGATTTGATTAATTTGCAATCTGACAAGCACACTAACGAGATGAGATTTACAGTAAGACGCTTTATGACGTAATCATATTATTTATTATATATTATATATATATATATATATATATATATATTATATATATAGGTAGATGTTAGTAGATCTGTCTTTGAATAATATTTGATGTATCTGGTCCCCATTACTTTGCTGGATTAATGAAAAATATAAAAATCATGAATCCACAAAAACTTGTGACCATGTCAAGTTTAATCCACTGGAATGTACGACTGAGTAATGAGTTCAAGGTCCAGCGAGGCATCGGAAAAATAGAAGCCGTGCAATGGTCATTTTTCACAGCCACAGTGTTTTTTGTATTTCATGGAAACCTAACTTATTGAACATGTAATCCAAGGAAAAATCTCCACTAAAATTACTTATATGCGACTACCTTCGTAAACCTCCGTAAAACTTCAAACATGTGCCATTAGGGGCCAAATCGAGCAGCAGGAGCGCCGGTGCATCCTCCGCTCAGCAGCACGCAGCAGGGATGAGGGTCTTCCTAAACACTAATTTGAACTGGACGTCGCCCTCCTCCCAAACCAACCAAAAAGGAAGCAACCCCCATCCCCACAAAATGAGAGAAAGAAGAAAGAACCAAGAAGGAATTCAGGACAGGAGAGAGTCCCTCTATCTGAGCGCAGATTCGGGAACCTCTGAAACCTGTAATATGTATCTAACATGACTAAACTGGACCCTGTGTGTTATTATTATTATTATTATTATTATTATTATTATTATTATTATTATTATTATTATTATTATTATTATTGTAGTAGTATTACAGTACATACATACATAGTATTTGTACCTCATTTCAGTATTTGTATCTCTACTTTATCAGCCAGTACTTAAGTTCAGTACTTATACTGCCTGAAAAAAAATAACCGGGGAAAATAAAAGGACGACATTACTGCGTCGCGGCTGTACACCTCCGCCAACCAGTCAAGTTGAATCGTAAACCATCAGTTTACATCCATGTCTGTCTGGACAAGACGTTCCTCAGATATCGTGTTCACGAGAACGAGACTGACGGGGACGGACGTGAGGTCAGTGACCTTGACCCTCCGACCACCAAATTCTAATCAGTTCATCTTCATCTCGGGTTCAGATGGACGTTTGTGCCAGATGTAATGCTATTCCTTCCAGGCGTTCGGTAGATACGAGAACGAGAACGGGACGGACGTGAGGTCGGTGACCTTGACCAACAAAATAAAATCGTCCACCCTTCAGTCCAAGTGGACGTTTGAACCAAATTTGAAAAATTCCCTCAAGGCGTTCCTGAGAGATCTTGTTCACGAAAAGGGGACGGATGGACAACCCAAAAACAATGCCTCCTGCATTATAATTGTCCACCTGTGCCCAATGTCACAATTCACTGGTTTCACTTTTAATCATTTATTTAAACACCAGGTTCCAAACCTTATTTCTCAAAACTATGGCATTCAGCCTTCAAAAATAACAATTAAGAAACACTGTATATGTGGTGGTTCTAGCTGGCTAGCAGCTTGTTGATTTGCGAGATATAAGTGACTATACATGGATGATCAGGTTGTGTCAAATACATCAAACATGTATCAGCATCTAGAGACCATCCATCCTTGCATGCTTAAGACAAGGAAAGGAAACACTAGTATTATTATTATTATTATTATTATTATTATTATTATTATTATTATTATTATTATTATTATTATTATTAATAATAATAATAATAATATTATTATTATTATTATTATTATTACCACCATTATTATTATTATTATTTTAGTATTATTATTATTATTATTATTATTATTATTATTATTATAAATAATATTATTATCATCATTATTGTTACATTGTTGTTAGCATTATTATCATTAAAATATATACAGTATATACATATTATTATTATTATAACCCCATTGGGTTTTTTGTTAACAAATGCAACATGAAATGTTTGAGGTTTGAGATCAAGCTACTAATTGAAGGGGATGTAGCATGTAGCTTAGCAACCTTTTGTTTGGCAGGTCTAATGGCCTAATTTCATGTTCTTTTTCTCTAAAAGTAACATTATTCCGAATGTTTCCCTGGTTATAAAAGAGGCGTTCACCCCAGGAAAGCAGCAAATTTGAAACAGCACTAAATTAGAACACATTTTCACCTCTCAACGTAGCATTCACAGTACAATTCACTTTCATAAGGTTGAGAAGAAGATGATGTTTTTTACATATAAAATTAGGATAGTAGGTTTCATTGGTCATAAAAATGATTTGTTAGCGAGTGGTCATTTGATGCGTTTTTCCTGTTTCCCGTCGGGCTTTCTCTGCTCTAACCCAGTGTTTCTCAAATGGAGGTACTCGCACCGGTACTAACCCTACTGCAGGGGGTACTCTGAAAATTAAAAAAAAATGTGTTCAAATATATTTGTTATATATAATGTTTAAAAAAATTTATGTATGTATATATATACTGTATATGTGTGTGTGTGTGTGTGTGTTTACACATACGATGCACATACATTACAATATTTACGTTCAATTTCTTGTTTTTTTTTCTCTCCCAATGCCAGTGAAGGGGTTACTCCTCAATCACACTGACCCTGCGTGGTGTTGTCTCTTCTCCTTTTCCCTCCATCCCTTAAATCCTCCCTCCATCATTCTCAATTTCTCTGGCGTTGCCCTCGGCGTCTTTTCATCCCACCGCTCCGCCGCCCACGGCCCCCCTCATAAGACTCGCCCCACCCCTCTTCTCCCCGGTCCACGCCCTCTGACTACGATCCCTCCGCCCCGGCCCACCTCGCCCCGCCCCACTCACCCAGCAGGATAACGATGCACAGCAGGATGGCGATGAGGGCGCCCGTGCTGAGGCCGGCGGAGGAGAGGAAAGCCTCCTCCTGGCAGGACCGCACCCGGCCTTGGCGCTGGCAGGGGCACACCCGCAGTGTGAGGGTGCTGGTGCCGCTCAGCGAGGGCTCGCCGCCGTCCCACACCACCACGGGCAGCCGGTACAGATCCTGGGTCAGGTGGTTGAACCGCCGCCGGCGGGCCACGATGCTTGCTGTGCTGTCTGCGAGAGAAAGAGAGAGAGAGAGAGAGAGAGAGAGAGAGAGAGAGAGAGAGAGAGAGAGAGAGAGAGAGAGAGAGAGAGAATGAGAGAGAGAGAGAGAAAGAGAGAGAGAGAGAGAGAGAAAGAGAGACAGAGAGAGGAAGAGAGAAAGAGAGAGAGAGAGGGGAATCCATTGAAGATCAAAATGAGTCCATGCGATGCCCTCACCACAAGAAGGTCCTAGGTTCGATTCCCGCCTGGGACGCTGTTGGCACTGCACTCGGGTGGAATATCTTCCAAATAGGGGTCTTTGTGTGTGGAGTTTGCATGTTCTCCCTGTGCTGACATGGGTCCCCTCCAATATAACATCGTAAGAACCAGCATGGAAAACATGCAGAAAAAACATGGTCCAGTGATGGATGATGCACTTAGTCCCTGGGAGTATGCATTTCACAGCCTCCAATATTGTGTGTGTGTGTGTGTGCGCGTGTGTGTGCGTGTGTGTGCTGTGTGCGTGTGTGTGTGTATGTGTGTCGTGATGTCTGCAGTGACCAATACAGTTGAGCTAAGCTTGTCCAGTTTTGCTCCTTTGCCCGAGTGCTTCAATTTTGTGTCTGGCGCCTGTTTCCCACCATGGCGACACTTTAATAACGATGGTTTAATCCCACTGCCTGACACCGCTGTCCCGTCAACCACGCAAACACCACGACACGCCGCAAACACGTGCGATTCTGCCTGTTATTGTTGCGGTCTACCAGTAGATGACGGCGAACGATTCCTTCACAGCAAACAAATCTTTTAAATGACTCAGTAGTCCGGAGTTACTCCGGCAAAAGAGTGAATATTCGACTCACAAACTGAAAATAATTACTGAAACTAAGTTAAAGTCCAAGGTGAGAGAGGTTTGGGCATTTGGAATGATTCATATTAAAATATTTCATATTCATGGCCTTTGACCAAAATAAATGATTTACGACGACGACTCGGAGGGAAGTCCTCCCTCGCTCACCGTGCGTTACACCGACTATCATCAGAAAAGTCAGAGAGGGGAATTAATTGCTAATAAGAATTAAATTCTCCTCCTCCAAAGATTATGTATTTTCGATTAGAATAATAAGGTCTTGTTATTGTATCGACGGAGGTCTTTGTGGGTCGCAGGGCGTTTCAAGAAAAAAATACCCAGTCAGAAAGTAGCAACACTCACCAGAGCGACAGGGGTCAGCGGAGAAAACAAAGCCCAGTGCAGCAGGAAATAGCAATCGAAGGAGACGGAGGCTTCCGGAAGGACGACAAACCACGAACATTGCCGCACGTGGAAAACATGCCGAGGACGACACTATGTTCATTGTTCCTCAGCAACTAATGCTGTGTTCAGACGGAACACGGGAATGGGATAACGGCACTTTCCAAAGAGCACGGGGAGGAAAAAACCCAGAGGTAGAAGTATGATGGCAAAACGAAACAAGCGATACGTTGCTATGGGGATGACTCCAATATATATCGATATATCAAACGAAATTATTTCCTGTCTGTTATTATATATATGAATTGTAGTATTGTTTAGTAATTTTAGTAGCCTCTCGTTGTCCATGTCTGCCCCAGACTTGATCCGCTACTTAACATCAGGCTCATTCCGTGGCGGGGCACGGCGAAAAGTTAAAATATTTAACTTGCGTTAAGACGGGTCGTAAATATGAAGAGAAACACTCATTGCGCCAAGTCACAAAATCCCAGAGGTGCGTGACATCCCGTAGGTTCCCGCGCACCACTCGCTTTGGTGACCTCATTGGCTTTTACGTTATGAATTAATTGACGATTGTTTATTACGGTTGACAACTTTCGATTAATTGCTTTACGTTTGCATCCCTAATTACTACCAATAGTTCTGACTTTCAGTGTGAACTAAAAGTCATTTGCATTTGGATTTCCTTGTCATTTGGATCTTAGAGAATTTGAACATTTACATTGTACGCCTGGCAACCGCTCACGACACATCAGCGTCTAACTGTGGTTGGACTCGGATAAGAAAGAAGACGTGAGACGTACAAGCCGCCGACCTTGCCATCCACTTGCGCTCTCTCTCTCTCTCTCTCTTTCATTCTCTCCATCTCACCCCTGCCTCCCTGTTTGCCGCCACCAATTCATTTCCACGGTTGTTCATTCACAGTACCCGTGTTCTGCAAAGGAGTAGTTCACCTTTGGCAGCGACACCCCTGTCAATAGCACGGGTAACAGATAGAGAGAGAGAGAGAGAGAGAGAGAGAGAGAGAGAGAGAGAGAGAGAGAGAGAGAGAGAGAGAGAGAGAGAGAGAGTGGTCTTTACCACACACACTCAGAAAATAGAACAACGTTAAGCAAATGGAGTCGTCAGTGAAAAGTTGGTCGGTGCTGGACCTCTACAATTATCTCTATCCCTGTCATGTCGCTACTGACCTCCAACCCTGAACCCAAACCAATATTAAGTATGTTACGTATTCAGACTCCATTCAGGGAATATTATGTTCCAATGCTGCACTTGGACCTTCGTTCGATTCATGTTCCCACGGCAACGCTTCCCAGCCGGCCAAAAACAACAAACAAACGCCACGCGCTTGCAAACTGTTTTGTGATTACGGTAGTCCGAATTTTCCGGGAAGTTTCGTAGGATTCCCGGAAACCACTCTGGGTTTCCTTTCGCCCAGACAAACACCCCCCACCCCCCGCTGAGTTCATCGAAAACAGAGCATCGGCAGCGTGTGTGTACAATTGCTTTTCTTGTACTGCTCTAGTTGATGTGCCAGCGTTCGCCATATGAACAACATATTCAATTTGAGCGAGCATCAAGGCTTCGTGCTGTGGGCCCCTGCTGCGCTCCTCTCTCCTCCCGCTCCGCAGATCGCGCGCAGCGCCCCTCTCTCCATCTGCGTGTGTGTGTTTCTGCTCTTATTTCACTTATAAAAGACTGAGAAATGTTTTACTTCCCATATCTGTCGTATCTGACTGGGCTTTTACGCACAGAAAAGTCAGTGCGGTCAGCGACACGGTGCCGATAATAACTACGGTAACTAAATGTTTTTTTAACTTTACTTCCTTTATCCTTTGCCTCGCGGCAACCTGTCTGCAGTGGCAGCGCTATAGCCCCATCAGGATTTTGCATAGCACCGGTGCAAAATTTCCACATTTCCTGTCCGAGAATTATTTTAAGATTAAAATTGATTGAAGACCGATAATTGGTAAAACAGGCAGGTGTAGAGCAATGTCATAAATGCGTAATGGAGAGGGAGCCATCTCTGCTCCACTGTGCGTACCCATTTCCCGTCTACATAAAAAAAAAAAAATGAATAAAAACCGTTGAATATAATTGTGCATCCTATGTCAGGCTCCACAGAGCCATCGATACCATTAGATGGTAATCGGCATGAGAAATAAAGAAAAATAAAACAGTTTGGTTATAAGATTATAATTTGCTTATAGTGATAAATTTGACCTGGACAGACATGATCACAATAAGTGGTTTTCACTGTTGTAAATACATATAAATATTCAAAGAAATCCAGAAAATCTGGTGGGGCACCTGCCCCCCACCCAGCTTGAATGGGAATGGACTCGATGTGGTTGATTTGGTCCGGAACAGAGTGTGATTGCTGTGCTCACGTATGCCTAAACAAATCGATCTAGGTAAACACCCCAGGAATCGGAACAAATGCACCAAACGTGCTAGGCATGAATACACCCTTATTGACTATTGCTTACGTCGTGGTTGGTTCACATGACACCCCTGGACCTCAGCAGGGATAACAACAGAAACTTTGTGGTTGCCAAGTTGGCCACCATGTATCAAGCTGTTCGTTACCCAAGACGGACAAAATGGTTACAAAATCTTGACAATTCTAAAATTGAGTGCTTATCATCCTGGAAACGTAGAATCCATATTTCAATATTCTCACTTAATTTATCATTTTTGACAAAATAGATCAATAAACATGCCAGGAAAACAAATTTTGGCTTTTAAAGGGGCAACTCCACCAAACAATATGGCTCTCAATGGCCCAAATCTGGTTTTCAATGGCCAAAATTTGGTGGCCAATGGTCCAAATCTGGTTGCCAGTAGTCCTAATCTGGTTGCAAATGGCCCACATATAGTTACCAATGGTCCAGATCGGGTTGCCAATGGTGCAGCTTGGTTGCCAATAGCCCAAATCTGATTGGTAATGGCCTTAATATGGTTGCCAGTAGTCCAGATCTGCTTGCCAATTGTCCAAATCTGGTTGGCAATGGCCCAAATATGGTTGCCAATGGCCAAGATCTCGTTGCCGATGGCCCAAATCTGGTTGCCAATGGCCTAAATTGTAATTACTGAGCTACCAGTTGAGGTATTATCGGGCCATGTTTAGATGAAATCAACAGTTAAGACTGACCAGGGGTTAAGAAATGTCATCCACATTGCTGATGAAGGAACATGTTAAACTGGAACTGGAACAAGAAGCTATGAGGCTATGTTCCCACTGCAAGCCCTGCTGCTCAGTCCGGATTTATTGCTCAGATCGGATTTTATTTGTTTGGCCGTTCACATTACTTTTTAAATGTGGCCAACATCAGATTCCAGAGTGAACGGCTTGTGGTTCTGAACTGACCGGCATGCACAGACAAACAACAAAGACGTTGCACGCAGCACGCTGTGTATGGCAGGCAGGTGCACGGAAGTTGCCGGGCAGATCGGTACTGTGTACCTCAGCTCAAGCACCAGGATAAAATCTTTAAATCCAGACAGGGGCACGGTGTTTTTTTTTTGTTTTGTTCAATATGAAAATTTAGACAAATAAAATACATATAAAATAAAAACACAATATGTGGCCACACACACACACACACACACACACACACACACACACACACACACACACACAATTTTTAGATCCGGTGCTATTCATAAAACACAGCGAGCGTGGGTGCTTCCTCGCTGGTTCGGTCTATTCATCTATTTATCTATCTATTATTTTTTTTCCCTCCCCGTGCTGTACATGCGGCTTAATGGTGGCGGGAGGCTGCGGTGCAGGTGGGGGTGCCGTGGTGCGG
>NC_137206.1:24241741-24314241 GCF_960531495.2 Zeus faber | reverse complement strand
ATCCACCCTGTGGATACTCACGAGCTGCTTCAAATACCCATGAGCCGAAATACAGTTCTACTACTAGTACTACAGTACTACTCATTACAGACAGAATGGTCACTACTACTACTACTGGTCTATCTATTATCATCCATCCATCCAACCATGCACCCGAACCATCCAACTACTCACCCAACCCTCCAACCATTCACCCAATCATACAACTATTCACCCCAACATCCAACGATTCACTCAAACATGCAACAAACGTAAATGCTCCTCTGTACCCTCGGGCATTTAACTGCTACACCCCCATAGAAAAAGGTCACATCAGCTGGACCACCCAACCATGCTTGGTAAATATCATGTACTCTATGTTTTTTACTTTTTATGATGTGTTTTATTTAACTGCTTTGAGTGGTTTTTGATCTTGTGTTATTACTGTTTTCACTGCTGTACAACCCAGTGCTTCTATGGGGATGAATAGAGTTCTACTACTAGTAGACGACAGAATGGTCATGACTACTACTACTGGTCTATTATCTAACAAAACAATCCATCCATCCATCCATCCATCCATCCATCCATCCATCCACGACCCAAGCGTCAAACAATCCATCCGTGAGTCAGTCAGTCTACCCATCCATCCATCCATGCATCCAACAATTCACCCAACCATATAACCAATCACCGAACCATATAACCAATCACCCAACCATCCAACCATTTGCCCCACCAACCAACCATTCACTCAACCATGCAACCATTCATCCACCCATCCAACCACCCATCCAACCATTAATCCAACCATCCACCCAACTATTCATCCAACCATGCATCTGAACCATCCAACAATTCACTCAACCATGCAACCATTCACCCATCCATACAACCATTCACCGCAGCATTCACACAACCATCCAACATTCACGCAGCCACTCATCCAATCATCCAACCATTCAACCAGCCATCATACTATTCATCCAACCATTGACCCAACCATCCAGCCATTCACCCCAACATCCAACCATTCACTCAACCATGCACCCAACCATTTACACAACCATCCAGCCATTCACACAGCCACTCACCCAACCATCCATCCAACCATTAAACCAACCATCCAACCATGCACCTGAACCATCCAACTATTCAACCAACCCTCCAACCGTTCACCCAATCAATCAACGTTCACCCAATCATCCAACCATCCATCTGACCATTCACCCAACCCTCCAACCATTCACCCAACCGTCCAACCATTTACCCCACCACAAACCCAACAATTAATCCAACCATCCACCCAACTATTCATCCAACCATGCACCAGCACGTTCACCATTCATTAGATATTGTTCAACCATTCACGCAGCCACTTACCCAACCATCCAACCATTCAACCAACCATCAAACTATTGATCCAACCACTCACCTAACCATCCAACCATTCACACAACCATCCAACCATCCAATCATGGACCCCAACATCCAACCATCCACCCCAACATCCAAGGAGTCATTCAACCATGCAACCCTTCACCCAACCACCTAACCACCCATCCAACCATTAATCCAACCATCCAACCATGCACCTGAATCATCCAACTATTCACCCAGCCCTGCAACCATTCACACCAACATCCAACCATCCATCCGACCATTAACCCAACCCTCCAACCATTAACCCAACCATTTACCCAACCCTCCAAACATTCACCCAACCGTTTACCCAACCATCCAACCATTCACCCAAACATCCAAAAATTCACCCAACCCTTCATCCAACCACTCAACCAGCCATCCAACCATTCTCCCAACCGTCCAACCATTTACCCCACCACAAACCCAACAATTCACACAACCATCCAACCATCAACATAATTATCCAACCACCACACAAACCATCCAACCATACAAACATCCATGTAACCATTCACCCAACCAGGGTGAATGGTTACATGGATGTTTGTATGGTCCAACCATTAATCTACCCATTCACCCCAACATCCAACGAGTCATTCAACTATGCAACCATTCACCCAACCACACAACCACCCACCAAACCATCCCACCAGTCACACATCCATCCGACCATTCACCCAACCCTACAATCATTGACCCAACCATCCAACCACCCATCCAACCATTTATCCAACCATGCACCCGAACCATCCAACTATTCACCCAACCCTCCAACCATCCACCCCAACATCCAACCATCTAGCCGACCACAAACCCAACCATTCACCGACCACCCGACCACCCAACCCTTCATCCAACCACTCAACCAGCCATCCAAGCATTCACCCAAACGTCCAACCATTACCCCACCACAAACCCAACAATTCACACAACCATCCGACCATTCACGCAGTCACTCACCCAACCATCCAACCATTCAACCAACCATCAAACTATTAATCCAACCACTCACCTAACCATCCAGCCATTCACCCCAATATCCAACCATTCGCCGATCCATCCAACCATTCACCCCAACATCCAACCATTCACTCAACCATGCAACCATTCACCCAACCATTCACACAACCATCCAACTACTCATCCAACCCTCCAACAATGCACCCAACCATTCACCCGACCACCCACCCAACCCTTCATCCAACCACTCAACCAGCCATCCAACCATTCACCCAACCATCTAACCATTTACCCCACCACAACCCCAACAATTCACACAACCATCCAACCAACCATGCACCCGGACCATCCAACTATTCACCCAACCACTCACCCAAACATCCAACCATTCACACAACCACTCACACAACCATCCAACCATTCACCCAACCATCCACCATCCAAAAATCCATGCATTTATCCAAGTTGTTGTTGTTCATTTGAGCTTTTCCTGCAGCAAATATCACATCGATGAAATGTGTAGAGCTAAGCAAGTATTTTACTTTCCTCTTGTCTATTTACACAAACCATAACAAATCATAACAAATCATAACAAATAACTTTTCAGTTGAGAGCCCCCCCAAAAAAACAACCCTAACAAATTCTGACATTATTAGTCAAACACCAGTGTCGGCTCAGAGCTTTCTGAACAAAACCCAGTGTGAGATGTTTAGCTCAAATCCTGCTGCCTCAGCAGATAATATGGGAACATGACAGGGAGGCTAATTAGCGCCCTGACAACTCTGCTTTCAATACGGCTGATTAACCAGAATGTCGCGGCGCTGGGTGTATGCATACTGTAGGAAGGACATCTTCACAAATCAATTCAATCTATCAATCTATTTAAGTATCCACTTTATTTAGAGATCACAGAGCCAGATTTAACTGCCTTTTTAGAAGCGAGTGTCATCGCAATGTGACAGACAACCCGATCAGAGAGGGGGGGGGGTGGGGGGGGGGGGTGAGAAGACGACAAAGCATCCTTCCATGCATCCATCTTTCTTACTCTTTAGTATTTTTTTCCTTTTTTTATCACAATGTTCGCCAGAAAAACATCAACAATTAACTCATACGGCCGCGATGCACTCATGGATATAAAAATTTCCCTAAACGAACAACTTTGGGACTTTTTATCCGTGGGAGCAGAGTGGCCGGCGGAAATCCTACGCGGGAACACTCGCAACAACAACTACAACAACAAAAATGGAGCCGCTGTTCCACGAGCCGGCCCACGGAGGAAGCACCGAGGTAAACGAGGCGGCATTCGGGTCAGAATGAGGACGCAACCTTACCGTCCACCTCTGCCAAGCATCCTTCTTGCTAACGTCCAGTCCCTGGAGAACAAGATGGATGAACTTCGAGCGAGGATTCAATTCCAGCGTGACACGAGGAACTGTTGCGTCCTCTGTCTGACGGAAACATGGCTGAACACATCACGTGTGCCACCAGGAGAGACAGAACTCTGGACCATTGTTACACTCCTTACAAGAACGGATACAAGCCCGTCTCGCTTCCTGCTTTCGGGAAATGAGATCACGCCGCGATCTCGCTGCATCCTGTTTACAGGCCTCTGATCGCGCGGGATCTGGTGATGACGAGGGAAGTGAAGCGGTGGACGGACCAATCGGAGGCTGCGCTTCAGGACGCTCTGACTGACGTAGACTGGGACATGTTCCAAACAAGTTCAAGTGACGTCAGCGAGTTTACGGAGGCTGTAGTAAGTTTCGTGGCTACGCTCGCGGATGAAATCGTTCCCACGGTGAAAGTTCGGATATTTCCAAACCAGAAACCATGGGTTGATAAATCCATCCGCTGCGCTCTGAATGCGCGCACGGCCGCTTACAACGACGGACTTGTATCTGGTAACATGGACAATTACAAAGCGGCGTCTTACAATCTGGGGAGGGCGGTGAAGGACGCCAAACGGACGTACAGAGACACCGTGGAGCTGCAGATGGAGCGGGGGGACACAAGACGCTTGTGGGAGGAGCTGCGAACAATAACAAACTACAAGAGCAGCTCCTCCCCAGCCACGAGTGTGGACGCCTCCCTGGCCAACCAACTGAACTCCTTTTATGCGCGGTTCGAGTCTGGCAGCAGCACCGCTAGCTCGCCGGCTAATTGGAGTTACACCGCTGGGGATGAGCGCGCACTCTCAGTGTCCGTGCACGAGGTCAGGAGGGCTTTGATGCGGGTGAACACCAGGAAAGCTGTGGGCCCAGATGGCATATCTGGACGAGTACTGAAGACCTGTGCTAACCAGCTAGCTCCGGTGTTCACCACAATATTCAACATCTCCCTGGCTGAATCAGTGGTCCCATCCTGCTTCAAGAGGTCCACCGTCGTTCCTGTCCCGAAGATCGCCTCTCCAACCTGCCTGAATGACTACCGTCCGGTGGCCCTCACCTCGGTGGTCATGAAGTGTTTCGAGAGGCTGATTAAGGATTATATCTGCGCCTCCAGCCCCCGCACCTTGGACCCGTTGCAGTTTGCGTACCGGCAGAACAGATCCACGGATGACGCGGTCTCCCAGGTACTGCACACCACGCTCACGCACCTGGATGGCCAGAAGGGGGCCTATGTGAGAATGCTGTTCATTGATTATAGTTCAGCTTTCAACACCATAGTTCCCACCAGACTGGCTGTCAAGTTGATGGAGCTAGGATTGAATGGTCCGCTGTGCACCTGGATCCTGGACTTCCTCACAGGCCGCCCCCAGGTGGTCAAGGTGGGGAAGTACATGTCAAGCTCCCTCACCCTGAATACAGGATCCCCCCAGGGTTGCGTCCTCAGCCCCCTACTGTACTCCCTGTACACACATGACTGTGTGGCCAGGTCCAGCTCCAACACCATCATCAAGTTTGCTGACGACACCGTGGTCGTGGGCCTGATCACCGACTGCGATGAGAAGGCCTATCGCGAGGAGGTGGCTGACCTGTCACTCTGGTGCCAGGACAACAGCCTCCACCTGAACGTCAGCAAAACCAAGGAGATGATTGTGGACTTTAGGCGTGGATCACAATCGAGGACGCACGCGCCGTTGTGGATTAATGGGACTTCTGTCGATAGGGTGAGCAGCTTCAGATATCTGGGAGTCCACATCACAGAGGACTTAACATGGACTGTTCACACAGACACTCTGGTGAGAAAGGCGAGGCAGCGTCTCTACCACCTCAGGCAGCTGAGGAAATTCCGGGTCTCGGTGAGGATCCTCAAGTCCTTCTACTCTGGAGCAGTGGAGAGCATCCTGACAGGCAACATCACTGCCTGGTTTGGGAACTGTACTGCCCAGGACAGGCGGGCCCTGCAGAGGGTGGTGCGTTCAGCTGAACGTACCACTGGAACTACCCTCCCCCCCTTGCAGGAGTTATACACCAGGAGGTGTAGTAGCAGAGCCCGTAGGATCATGAAGGATCCTCATCACCCCAACAACGGACTGTTTCAGCTGCTGCGGTCAGGCAAGCGCCTCCGCAGTCACGCAGCGAGAACAGAGAGACTGAGACGGAGTTTCTTCCCTCAAGCCATCAGAACTGTCAATGCTGACCTCACCAGGGGTCCTAACTGAGCCATGCACTAGGCTCCACTACCTACTGTACTGTATGTAGCATACTGTACCGCATACTGTATCACTGTTCAGGGTTGTTCGTGATGCCGTATTGCTGCGCCGTACTGTTGTATACTGTGCTGTATTATCCCAAACACTACCTCACACTATTCACATTCACATGCCACTTTAATTCACATGCCACTTTAAATGCACATATCTGTATATACATAGGCATATTCCCTCTATCTATTCCATTTTATTTCAATTTATTTTTATTGTATTTTATTCTATATATTTTTTATCTTATTCTATAAGTATTCCACTTACTGTATTACGTTTTAGGAGTCAGTTAGTCGGTCTATTAGAAATGAATTTTCTACTTTTTATTTTATTTTATTTTTGTACTTTTTCCTAGGACTTATTGTGTGCTATCACCGGGTGCGTTGCATTACATTTCACTGCATATATGTATGGAAGTATGTATATGTATGTGACAAATAAAAATCTTGAATCTTGAATCTTGAATCTTGAATTCCAGTTGTTGTTGTTGTTTTTTTTTTTTTTTTTCCATCGTGAATGGCTTTGAGTATGACTCGAAAAACACCTTGACCTGTGATTACTGTGGTGCATTTAGCACCTCCAGCTCCCAGGAAGTGAGTCCTGCATAGCCGCAGACTGGTTCTGATGCAGCCCTGGATGCAGAACTTACTTTTTGATTAGATATTAAGATAAAATATTCTATTTGTAAATGCATTTTGTTTTGCTCGTTTGCTTTGATTGTTACTGTACTATGTGATAGCCATCTTTTAATGTTAGTTAAAAGGTTAAGATTATAATCATTATTCCTACTCTTATTTTTATTATTATTATCATTATTATTATAACATAAGACTTTATTGTTATTGTTACTATTATTCGATAGTGGTTGTTTGGAAAAGGACTTTATGTTTTGATATCAAGATAAGACTTTATTTTGCTGTGTTGTAACATGAGGTAACATAAGATTGACTATTAACAAGACTATTGTTATTGGACTGTTATTGTTGGAAAACATTTTTTCGATTTCATATTAAGGTTTGATAAGATTACTTTTTTTGTTGTATTTTGTATTTTGTTTTTTATTAACTTGATTTAATGAAATGAAATTTTTTATTGCTATTATTGTTTCATCAGATGGCAGTTGTGCTTAAGTAAGTACAATAATAGCAGTGCATATAGCAATGTGGCAGTAGTGGGGTTAAAACAAAAAAGTAAAAGCAATGGCTTTCAGTGGAATGGATGGTGTAAAAAATAACATTAAAAAAAAGCATAAAACAAAGCGACTGAAAAATCCCTGACGGTGAAGTTACAGTAATGGGGCTTTGTTTTTAAATGTACAACTGTTAAATAACCTGTAATGAGAGAGAAAGAATAAAAAGATCATGACTGAGAAAGAAGTGCAAGACAGACACAGAAGGGAAAAGAGAGAGACACAAAGAGAGAGATAAACAATTCCAAATAATGAGTTATTTATGAAATGTGAATTTCCAGTCATATCACTTCTGCCTCTGAAGGGAAAGGGCGACAATTTCAATTTTGTTTCCATTTGCCTAATAAAAAGAATGCTTTCAACAGCAACAGCACAACAACAGCAAGAACCAAAGTAACAGGAACAATAGCACGAAGAACATGACAACAGCGAACGCGGCAGCAGCACAACAACAGCAACCACAGCAACAGCACAGACAACACAACAACAGCAACCACAGCAACAGCACGACAACAGCAGCAACAGCACAACAACAGTGACCACAGCATCATCACGACAAAAGCAGCAAGGGCACGACAATAGCAGCAGTAACAACAGCAAGGACAACACAACAACAGCGACCACAGCAACAGCAGGACAATCGCACAACAGCAGGTACAACAACACGAACAACGATAACAGCACGAACAACACAACAATAGAAGCAACAACAAAATTAGTAAGAGCAATAAACAGCACAATATAGCACGACATTTCATTGCATATATGTACGACCGTATGTGTATGTATGTGACAAATAATCTCTTGAACTTGAACTTGAACAATAGCGACAGCACAAATAAATGAAACAGCAACAATGTAACAGCACGAAAAACACAACAAAAGCAATCACAGCAGCAGCACTAACAACAGCAACCACAGCAACAACAACAGCATGAACAACAGCTATCATAGCAACAGCACGGCAACAGTAGCAGCAACAACACAACAGTGAAAATACCAACAGCGCGACAACAGCAGCAACAACAATAGTAGCAACAACAGCACAAACAATAGTAACAGCAACAACACAACAACGACCACAGTAACAGCACAACAACAGCAGCAACATCACAACCATTGCATCAAACAACAACAGCAACAACACGACACCAGCAACAATAGCAAAAGAATCAACACAGCCAAAACAACATCAGGAACTACACCAATCAGCTACAACATAAAAACCACCACTAATAACCACTAATATTGTGTAGCTCCCTCTCATGCTGCCAAAACAGCTCTGACCCTTGGAGGCATGGACTCCACAAGACCTCTGAAGGTGTCCTGTGGTATCTGGCACCAAGACATTAGCAGCAGATCCTTTAGGTCCTGGAAGTTGTGAGGTGGGGCTCCCAGGGATCAGGCTTGTTGTTCCAGTAAATCCCACAGATGCTCCATCGGATCGCACCCTAACCCCGCCCATCCACATGATGTAGAAGACAACGTGATTCATCAGACCAGGCCACCTTCTTCCATTGCGCCATGATCCAGTTCTGACGCTCACGTATCCATAGTAGGTGCTTTCAGAGGTGGACAGGGGTCAGCATGGACACTCTGACTGCTCCCATACGCAGCAATCTGCGGTGCACTGTGTGTTCTGACACCTTTCTATCATAGCAGCATTAACTTTTTCACCAATTTGTGATACAGTAGCTCTTCTGTGGGATCGAACCAGACGGGCTAGACTTCACTCCCCACGTGCATCAATGTGCCTTGGGCGCCCATGACCCTGTCGCCAGTTCACCGGCTGTCCTTCCTTGGATCACTGTTGGTAGGTACTAACCTGTCGTTTTGAAGATGCTCTGACCCAGTCGTCAACCATTACAATTTGGCTCTTGTCAAAGTGGCTCAGATCCTTACCATGCACATTTTTCCTGCTTCCAACACATCAACTTCAAGAACTGACTGTTCACTTGCTGCCTAATATATCCCACCCCTTGACATGTGCTGTTGGAATGAGATAAGCTATTTTATTCACTTCACCTGTCAGTGGTTTTTAATGTTGTTGCTGATCTGTGTACAAGACAGCAGCAGCTAAACGAGAACGGCGACCACAGAATCAACACGACAATAGCGACAACACAACAGGACAGAAAAAACACGACAACAACAGCACCCACAGTAAAATAAATGGGAGGAAAAGAGGTCACCAGAGAGTTACAGATCGGAGTAAGACGGAGAGGGGGGGGGGGGGCGGAGAGAGAGGGAGAGGGATATAAGGCCCTGCAACAGACCAGTGACTGACTGTCAGTCCACAGCAAAGGAAAGAAAGAATCTGCTGTGGAGTTGGGTGGGGCAGAGCTTACTTTAATTATCAGACACAGGAGTCAACAGCATGGTGCATTGCTGAGTATCTCTCTCTCTCACCCCCAAAATCTCGCACTCTCTCACCCCGAGCCACTGGGAGCTAAGTTATAATACGCGGCGACAGGAACAGAACTTTTTTAGAAAGGACCTAAGAAGCCTTCCTGGATGCCAGGGAGAGCAAAAAATAAAAATAAAAGAAATAGACCGAGCCAAACAACCAGAGTCGACTTCGGCGACTGAGGCTGAGGCTGGCTGCGCCTTAGCGGTTCGGGATAAAGTGTAAACGAAGGTGGAGAAGGTGTTTTTAAAGCAGTTAAGCCGGGGGAAAAGGAAACGAACAAAGGACTTGTCTGGTTTGAGAAAGGGGAGAAGAGGGAAAATGCATTTGCAATGAGACGAACCAACGCACTGTGTTTGAGCTCTGAACTCCAACATCCTCCTTGTTGTGTGAATTACATCCCATTCATTCCTGTTTAAGCTCATGAAGCGGTGTTGTCGTTGGTAGTGATTTGGGAAGCGCTTTGAGGAGGATCAGCGTGCCTCGGGTCAGATTTACGCAACTTGCGGTAGATATTTAGTGGTACGCCACGGCAGCTGCCTGGTTGGGGCGTCAATGATTGCTGCATAGGAAATCAGTAGTTCAGCGCTGGGTCATGCATTTTGGCACCGATGATGGGGAAGCCTTACGCTCATAAATATTGAGATTCTTTGCAAACCTCAGCGGAAGCAGGTTGTCCAGCACAGGGTTTGAGCCACTGTACAGTATTTACAGTTCAGTAAGATTTTATTGGTGACAGAGTACATACTATCGGTGTTAAAATGTGTAGACGAATCAACCGACTGTCGACGTGTTATCCGTGTCAACAGTAACAAGTAAAATATTGTTTTTGTTTTGTACGTTCTTAAAATATTTATAGCCTATTCAAAACATTCAAAATGAAATAAAAACGAACGGTACTTTTTTCCAAATGGTAGAGCAAGCAGAATGTGCGCATGCACGGGGGAAAAGTGCGCCACAGGAGTTTCGCTTTCTCAGAATTCCGAGGACGGGCCGATCATACAGAATTTTTTGTTGTTGTGTCAACTGCCTCCTGTCCTGTCCCATAATGCACGTACATCACAGGTACGAGCCGCGTCACGAAATGAGATTTCATCTCGGACGCCGCTTCGTTATCCTCTTGCCGTGTAAGACTGCCATCGTGTGTGGGTAAAACCATGCAGTTCTCTAGCATTTTCATGTTGTTGAAAACAACTCATTTCATTTTTTCAATAATAAGAGGTGACTGCTTTGAATGTTACAAAATTGAATAAACGTTGGTATAGGCTATAGCCCCCCCCAAAACATAGTGAAGAAAGAATTTCGAACATCCTCCTCTCTGGGAAAATAACCATACATTAAGATACATTCTGTGGTGAATTAAGCCGTATATAATTATATATATATATTATATACAGTACCTAGTGTGTTTTTTAAATCAGAAAAACACAGATAAATGCCTGTGACACGTGGATGAGCAATTGTGGAAAGAATAGTGTGGAAAAATGAACATGAAAAATTTGTATAATTTTTATTTGATTTGTAATTTAATCTAAATTAACCAATGCAGCTAGATGCAATGTTGAGTCACATGAGGTTGATTGCCAATTAGCACATTGATATGTGTGTTTTTAAACCAAGCCCTAACCCAACATGAGACAACTAAGAGTTCCAAAGAGGCCAAATAGCTGGTGCACTGACTGCAGGTGAATCAGTTACAAAAATGGCAGATTTGTGTATTTGTGTCGAGGTGGCCAGATTTCGACGGCAAAACCAGTCTCTGTGGTTTCAGGAAAGTGGATACATGCCGACCTCAAATTCAGCCTCAAATACCATGTTATTGAATCAGCGACTCTGTGACCCGGTCCCAATCAAAAAGACATGCAGTGAGATTCACAAATATGAGTTATGTCAGCGCCACCATTCAGGAACCTCTTATTTATATTATATTATATATACGTATACTGGGCCAAGGCGCAAAGAAGCAATAACTGAAACTGGAGTCAGTAGTTCAACACCTTGACCACTCGTCAATGGAAAGAAAGTAATGCAAGTTTGTCCTGAGAGGTCATCTACATCCAGGCGGGTTTACGTTTGGAGACAGCCAGAACATGCCTTTCATCCGCAAATTCTGCTGCCAACTGTACCAAACAGGGTGGGGGATCCGTGATTGTATGAATAGACATGTTGAAGGAGTCATCTGGGGCCAATGATTGCCCTGCATGATTGAATACGTTTTCAAGACTAGGCACACCCTACGGTGCAAAGAATGCACCTGATCAGAGCATCAGTAAACCATTTATGAGAGATTTCAAAGCAAATAGTGCAAAGTACATTTACACCTCCTTCATCCCTCAAAGAACTCGAGCTTTTCCTCTTAAGGAATGGTGTGATATTCCACTGCACATGGTCTGAACTGATCTACTCCTTAGTTTGGTCCTGGATATTCATATATTACTTGGTGTTTCTCTTTTCCTTTATTTTATTATATGGCTGTGCGGCTTTTTGCGATGGACAAAGCAATGCATCCCTGCCTGTCCTCCCACCTTCCGCCAAAAGTACCTACTTCATGGTACAAGTTGTACTATGACTAATTTGCGAGACAGTCGTTCTTTAGAATTAATTCAATTCTCCCGGGGGGATTGAATGATGGTGATTTTTATTTTATTTCCATGTCATGTCACATAATTGGCCCATCCCACAAGGGATTATATTACAGGCCAACGTTTGAGAAAAACAACAGCCTGTGGGTTGGGACTCAACAGGGGGTTAAAAACCAGAATGAAAGGCGGCATTAGTCTAGCGATGCTTCCCCCAAGTTGCCATCCTTTGAAAGAAGATAGGCGATCGTTCCAATATGCCTTCGGAAATGGTCCCCTGCCAGAATTTCATCGCACCAAAATTAAGAAAAAAAAGGAGAGGATGATTACATACAGATGCAACCATTTTTTTAAATGCGAAATCCAAGCTGACACTTGGATTTCCCATGGAAAGCCATGGCGTTCTGCAATGTAATGACAGAAAATCAGTTTCCAAAATGTTCAATAACTACATTTTGGCAAAGCACATGTCTCTACAGTATAATATGTAGAGTAGAGCCCACAGCCTTGATTTTACAGTCATTGCCATTGGGGTTAGAAAGTTTACAGTTGCTCAAACATAAAACCATCTGATCAAAACCCCTTTGCAAGCTCAGCGGTGCAGATTTAGCACCCTTAAGCGAGTGTTTTAAGTCAACTTTTCAAAGTGCGACCAACTCCCCGAGACTCCACATTGTTGCCACTGTACACATAGAGCATGCGTATGGTAATGTCTAATTCTGCCGTCTTGGCCTGGTCTCTGTTGCAAAATTTATTCGAAATCTCTCAGATAAATATGTAATTAATCGCCATTCTATTGGGATTCAAATTGGGGGAAAGGTGAGGCAGAGAAACATTTGCAATTGAAAACTGATCGGTGCCCATTCCATACTTTGGCGACAGTGTTTTGGGTCACGTCAAGATACAGCTACGCGTGACCTTCACTCGCTCTGGCAGTACATTAAAAAGCGTTCAACCAGACTGTTGGCAGGACAAATGTATCCTGAAAAAGCCCCACATGGTTTCTAAGCCTTACCTCCGTTATTCAGCCAAAAGACAACCGCAGAGATAAGACACAAAAACTACTACCTCTAAGATGGTTATGCACTGGATGCCTCAAGAAAAAACACAACCAGTTAACATTTCAGACGTTTTACCACTTTAGCTTTGAGACATTGCTGCCCCCCCCTACATCTCTGAACTGCAGGGGTACGGTGAGTGCTACTTATATTAATACAGAACATTCTAACTTGCTCCATGAGGAAGGGAGAATTAGGCAAGAAAAAGGTTCAGCCCGGGCGAAGCCACTGGACCTAGAGCTAAACAGACTTATCTCTCGTCATCACATTTATTTCTCTCATCTCTCTCGCTTTTTCCTCTCTTCCCTCTATCTTTATCTCTCCATCGCTTTCAATCGCCTGGAGATTCGACTGGAGTGCTGTGAGCTGTTCTCAATGGGGGTCGCACAGATCTTCTGGCTGAGAGCTTTAAAAGCCCCGAGATTGCAGACGAAGACCAACCTTTGGGCTAGGTATCCACCTGGGAGGGGGCTGTTGCTATAGTAACACAACCCATCGTTGGCCCTTTAACGGCGCACAATAATGTGAAACGCAGAGGGAGGGAGAGAGAGATTGGGAAGACACGGCTAAGGCAAGTAATCCTTTTGGCCGCACAATGGGTAAACATGCTAAAGCCGTGTGACTGTTGTGTTTCAGACGCCCCAACGGTATGTGGGTCTCCGAATGTCAACGTTCCCCAATCAGCCATGTACATATTTACCGAATTCTACCTCTGAGGTGGGTGGAAATCGGTCAGGCTTATTAAGGCTTTGTTTGCGAAGGAAGAGGATGGGAAATCTGTGCCCGAAGGGGAGCAGAGCGGAGATGACAACGCAATAAAGAAATGCAAACAAACATATCGATCACTTTAATTACCTTCATTGTCCTTGAGGGTGAAGTTGGGATTAGCTGGCATCTGGCTCGGCAAGGCAAAGGAAAACCGCAGTCCGTTGGCGAAATCATCTTTATCCACCGCCGTGATGGTCTGGATCACCTGTTATGCAGAAGAAGCTTTGTAAACAAAGCGGCACTACTCGCAGACAACACCATCTGCAACCTTCACTTAGCCCTGCCCCGCTTAAAACGGGCTGTCACCCTAATTGAATCCAATGCAGACAACGTGCCTACTTCCTGATATATGTGTCATGATTTGTTAATCGTAATTGGTCTGCAGACTCGTCAAAACAACTCCTTTGACCTGCAAGCAGCTGGCCACGTTACGGCCCTCCCTCCTCGACTTTTGGGAGCCGGGATTTGTGAGCATTTGGCTTTTTCTGGGGGGAGTTGGCATCAAACGGTGACAGGGGTACTCTCAGGGCAACCCTACTGCCACTTTTGCTGGCTTGTTACCCTTAATTGGTAAGAGGCTCAGGCAGAGCCTGAGGATAGCAAGGTCCAGCAAGGGCCAACATGACCTAATAGTCCCAGCTTCTATGAGCCGGTTTTGATCTACAATAAAAGTATCTGTGTGTATCTGTGTGTTGGTGTGGCACTGATGCGCTTTCACCAGACTTTTCATCTGCACAAAGTCAGAAATATTGAGTGTGTCTTTGTGTTTTATATATTATGACGACAGGATTGGCCGATTCTGCAAATTTAGGGGAGGGTGTGTGTGTGGATATTATTTTTACTATTGAGCATAGTTAAACATAATAGTACAGTATATAACCAAACACTTGTAACATAATGCTAATAACATTGCTAACTCGGCATCCATTGAAGCCTAGCCGTCCACCTTTGTGGACCGTCAGAAGGTTTCTTCCATTCTGTCCTTCCCCAGGCGGAGGTTAAGGCCAGAGGGATGCCTTTCCTTGGTTGATCTATATGTGAAATGTGAAGCCCTTTGAGACCGTCCTGTGATTAAGGGATCTATAAATAAATGTGACTTGACTTGACTTCAACCAGGAACATCTCGAACATACCGGGAGATACCACTGTCAACTGAAAAGTGTGAAGCGCTGCCCCCGGGACACGGATACATAACAGTGTCGAGGGGAAGATTGTCTTTTCTTTTCGATCATCATATGTATAGCATAACAAGGGTGTTCTGACAACACCCGTGACAACACCTCAACTCAAACGAAACAAACAGACAGCATGCAACAACAGCCAGCGATGTCGGGGAACAATGTATGGACGCCTGATGCCTCGAGGACCCATTTGCAACTCAAACTGAAATATAATAATAATTACTGTATATAGCTGTTAATGACAACTGTTTTCAAAAACAGGAGTAACTTAAGGCGGAGCCAGGGGGCGGTCCAGGGGGCTTTAAGTATTTTCAGAACATTATTACAGTACTGTACATTTTTCGCTAGGTATGGGAGAATGGATCAGCGCAAAGTATAACAATTTATCTAGTATGTATCACTTTTAACTTATTCTGCCATATATACGTATATATACTGTATGTGTGTGTGTGTATATACTGTATGTGTATATATGTATATGTTTGTCTATCTATCTATCTATCTATCCATCTATCTATCGGTATAGGTGAAGTTACTCCTATTTTTCACAATGTCAATCTAAGCAAGAAATTTGCATGTAATAAATCTTTTAACTTCAGAGCATTGTATGGATCAGAAACAGTGGGAATTACCGTTATTAGGGGTCCCACCCGAAGGGCAGGAACCCAATTGTTTTTGCTATTATTCTTCTGTCATTATCACCGGTCAAAGTGTCTGGCGCTCAGAAACCGCCTATCCCATGGACACGAATGAATAGGATTTGTATTCGGCGCAGTCCACACACGCTGTGGTCCAAGTTTGATCCCTTTCGGACTATATCTGTAGTAGTAGTAGTAGTAAGAATAAAAAGTATTTCTGTGACCTCTGTCCACCATCACTAGTCTGCTGTGTTTTCACGTTACCATTTGGTAACGTGAAAACACAGCAGACTAGTGAGCAAGCCAACTCACAGCGTGTGTAGCGGCTGCTCAGATGGAGGTCTTTAAAAAAAAGGGAATAAAATGCACAAGCTCCTGATGTACAAGTAGTTTATTAACTGTCCCAGCAGAGAGTAAAAGACACTACACGGCTATAGCACTGTCCACAACGCTTAATTACAGTTTGGATGAACACACAGATGCTGTGCAACTCCGGCCAAGAGACACTGCTACAATGAAACTGTTGTGAATTTTTTGCACAGTATCACTGACATGAATGCCAAGAAAACCACCACAGGCAGGAGCACCAAATACACATCCACACATACACACATACACATACACAGTGACAACCACTGTTAAACACCACAAAACAACAGGAAGAAGCAGCCCATTCCAAAGATTTATTTATTTTTAATTTTTTAGAAAGGTTTAAACTACCGGAAATTTACGGGAAAATATTTAAACAGGAGGACAGCGGGTACGTGGTAAAATATGGGAAAATCCTGGGAAAAACGGGAGGGTTGACAGGTATGTGATTGACATTTCAAATTAGGTGCCGGATCCCATCAAATAGGCGCCGGTTCCGATCTGGGAGGTCCTCGATCATGTTCTGGCACAAATGAAGCCCTGGTTATATGTCATCTTGAATTGTAGTTAGTTATAACATTGACCTTAATAAATACTTCAGTATTGCGAATAGGGCTTGAACATCGTTACGTCACACCGTCACACAGACTTACCTGGACCCCACGCATTGCTGCCTGCAGCTATATTTATTATTATCATTGTTATTACAGACAGCATGGTGAAAGAGGCTGTCAACTGTGATGGAAAGGCCTGTCAGGAGGTCCACGGGCCGCAGTGCGTTCACCTCCAGAGTGACGAGCTGGCTGGGATTCACACTGAACACAAAATAAAAAAAAACAAACACTGCCGAGCACGGAGATGGGAGAGTACGTTCTTGAACGCTGCTCCCTCTTGCAAATATAATAAATGAGGACACTGAGAAGAACTCTCCGTGTCCTTGCGCGGAGGCTAAATACTTAATACACACGGTGTGGTTAAGTGCTTGGGATGCATAGTGTGGAGCAGGAATCCATCTTTTATGTGAGGGTTTGTTATTTTGGGGTTTTTTGGGGGTTTTTTGAAGAGGATCTGGCGGGGACTATCTCCATGGCCTCTGTCGCCACTTGCAACTGCCAGCTCAATAGATTCTCACAGCTCGCACTTCAAACGGCGTACCCAAGCATGTCCAAAAGGGGAAAAACAAACAACAAACGACTCGCTATCCGACTTTATTCGGTTGCAATTTCAATCTGGAAGAATTTACATGGAATCCACTCGCTTAGCCGCGTTAATCATCTCTTCAACACAAATCCGGCTTTTATCTACAATTGGGAGATGCTGTCCGTTGTCTCGTCGTTAAAGGAGAACTCTGCCATTTGTATTTTTTATTTAAGCTTTATTTTTCATCAGCGTCATTAGCAGTCATCCCATATGATTCATTAAAATCCATCCGTTATTGAGAGAGTAGAATGAAATATTCTGATGCCGATCGCTATGGTTCACGACCGGCGATCGAATAATAAGGTTTAGGTAAAAAAATAATAATAATAACAAATGAGATACAACTCGGGTGTTATTCTAAATCTAATCGGATAACTTCACTAAAGGCTTGACCTTGAGTTATATACCACACAGTAGATTTTATATCATGTAACCGTAACATCATACTTTTGAGGGAGTTGGGCGATCGGAGGAGAGAGAGAGGGGGTGGAGAGAGCGAGAATGACAGAAATAAAAATATTATATACACATAATATGTGTATATAATCTTTTTATTTCTGTCAAGTCAAAATGGAGGAAACGTTTTATGTACATATTATGTACATAAAACATCGGTGCTGCGTTTTCCTCCATTTTCTCCTCCTATATCTTTCCCTCTGCCCACCCACCCTTCCTTCCTTCCTTTGAGATATCTCCACACCACTGATTGCCAAATTCTCCACAATGCCTCCTAATTCCAAAGAATCAAAAGCTTCTGAGAACCAAATTGGATTGATTTGGGGAGGGGGCGCCACCATGGTTTGTGAGGGGAACGGTTATAAAGGGTTTGGAACGGTTTTGGAATGGTTGGGACTGGTTAAGAATGGCTTGGAACAGTTTAAAACAGTTAGGAATGGTTTGGAATGGTTTAGGATGTTAAGGGCAGTTTGCCATGGTTTGGAGAGATTTGGGATGGTTAGGAATGGTTAGAAATGGTTGGTAACAGCTCTGAAAGGCTTGGAATGGTTAGTAATGGTCATGGGCGATTTGGAACCGTTTGAAATGGTTAGGAACAGTTAGGGACGGTTTGAAACGGATGGGAACAGTTTGGAAAGGCCTGGGACTGTAGGGAACAGTTTGGAACAGTTTGAAACTGTATGGAATGGTTGCTGATGAAGCAGCTCTTCCCTCTAGTGCTTTTCCGCCCAAACCTCCTCGGAGCACTGCAGGAAACAACAGGAAACAACAGTTCGCTGCATTATGCATGCGCTCCGGACAGCTGGGGAGAAGACGAGTGGAGATAATGCGTCGCTCTCAGCACCTTTCCTCCCAGGTGTGTGCACGTGTGTGTGAGGGTGTGCATGTGTGTGAGGGCGTACACCTTACGAGGGTGTGCACGTGTGTTTGTGTGTGTGTGTGTGTGTGTGTGTGTGTGTGTGTGTGTGTGTGTGTGTGTGTGTGTTTATGTGTTTTTGTATATGGGTGAATACACTTGTAGGTGCACCTGAGGTGGGATGTAAGGTGGGAAGGCAGTGACAGAGTGAGAAAGGGAGGGAGGGGGAGAGAGAGAGAGAGAAAGAGAGAGAGAGAGAGAGAGAGAGAGAGAGAGAGAGAGAGAGAGAGAGGGGTGGATGGGGTATTGGAGGAGACATGGAGGGGCGGAGAGACATAGAGAGCGAGAATGACAGACATAAAAAGGGATGGAGGGAGAAAGAGGGCGGTGGGAGGTTGGAGGAGAGCGAAAGGGAGAGGTGGATCGGGGATGGGAAGAGGCAGATAGAGGTGGGGGACGGGAGCAGAGAGGGAAAGAGATAGAATGACATAAATGAATAGAGACGGGAATGTTGTGAGAGAGGCGGGACATTGGAGGAGGGAGAGCAACAGAAAGGGATGGAGGGGATAGCGAGAGAAAGAGAAATGTGAATGGTGTGAGAGAAGTATAAAGATAGAGAGAGGAGGGATCTGAGGGAAGAGGGAAGGACAGACAGAGAGAAAGGGAGAGGGATGGGGTTTGGAGGAAAGGGTGAGAGAATGTACGGATATCAAGAGAGATAGAAAAGAGAAAGAGAGATCGATTGAGATAAATAAAGAAAGATAGGAATAGAGAGAGAGAAAAGTGGGAGATTGGATGAGCAAGAGAGAGAGAAAGAGGGGGAAGAGAGAGGGATGGACAAGAACATAAATAAAAAGATAGAAGTGGCGGGAGAGAGAGGGAGATTGGGTGTTAGAGAAAGGGGTGGGGAATAGAGAGAGGTGGGAAATGTGATGCAAGAGGTAGAGAGGTGGGAGATGTAAGAGAGGGAGCGAGGGAGATGGGGAACAGAAGGTGAGAGAGGGAGAAAAAGAGAGAGAACTGAAATAAAGAGTGATGGGAACAGTGTGAGAGAGAGACGTGGGAGTTTGGCGGAGAGAGACAGAGGGAATGAAGTGCTGAAAGAAAAAAACAGAGCGAGAGAGGGAGAGAGAGAGAGAGAGAGAGAGAGAGAGAGAGAGAGGGAGAGAGAGAGAGAGAGAGAGAGAGAGAGAGAGAGAGCCTCACCTGTCCAGGCTTGGAGCTCTCGCACACGATGACCTCCTCGTCCGTCGGTATTTCTGGAGCGTTGTCGTTGACGTCCAGAACCTGAACGGTGACGGGGACGTGGCTCAGCAGGCTGGGGTTGTCTGCAGGAAGGAAGGGGAGGAAGGAAGGCAGGGAGAAAGAAAGACATGGAAAATTAAAGGTTTAGAGGTGTGGATGATGATGATGATGAGTGATGAAAATATTGGTTCTTTTTTGGAGAGTCAGCTCTTTAGGAGTGGCTCAGTAAAGCTAGGACCACATTATGTGGTTTTCAAAGGCCCATTTGGCAACAATTTGAGATCTGTTCAGGGTACTACAAGGTAGTACATGGCAGTTCAGGATAGTGAAAGGTAATGCAGGGTAGTCCAGAGTGCTACAGTGTAGTCCAGATACTGCAGGGTAGTGCAGGGCAATTCATGGTAGTCCAGGGTGGTCCAGGGTAGACAAGGTAGTCCAGGGTAGTCCAGGATAGTTCAGGGTAGTCCGTAGTAGTTCAGGGTAGTACAGTACAAGGTAATGCAGGGTAGTACAGAGTGGTACAGGGTTGTCCAGGGTAGTCCGTGGTAGTTCAGGGAGGCAGAAGGTATTTCAGGTTAGTACAGGGTGGTCCAGGGTAGTTCAGGGTAGTACAGGGTAGTCCAGGGTAGTGCAGTGTAGTCCAGGGTGGTCCAGGGCAGTTCAGGGTAGTGCAGGGTAGTCCAGGCTGGTACAGGGTAGTCCAGGGCGTTCCAGGCTGGTCCAGGGTGGAACATGGTGGTCCAGGGTGGTACAGGGTACTCCAGGGCATTCCAGGGTAGTTCAGGGTGGTCCAGCGTAGTTCAGGGTAGTCCATGGTAATTCAGGGTAGTACAGTACAAGGTAATGCAGGGTAGTACAGAGTGGTGCATGGTCGTCCAGGGTAGTCCGTAGTAGTTCAGGGCAGCAGAGGGTAGTTCAGGGTAGTACAGGGTGGTCCAGGGGAGTTCAGAGTAGTACAGGGTAGTCCAGGGTAGTGCAGTGTAGTCCAGGGCAGTTCAGGGTTGTGCAGGGTAGTCAAGGGTGGTACAGGGTAGTCCAGGGTGTTCAGAGCTGGTCTGCGGAAGTTCAGGGAGGCCCAGGGTAGTTCAGGGTAGTCCAGGGTAGTTCAGGGTAGTCCAGGGATGTAGAGTCGTAGCTGTCATCGATATGTGTGAGTGAACGAATCAAATCTGTCTCAACACGATCCTGATCAGCCAGGTCACGATTCAATCAAAATGTTTGATTTTATCGGGCCTAGTCTTATGTGGTGTCTACATGTCAAAGCGCCAACTTTCAACAAAGAAAGCAGGAAGTGGGCATGTAGGAGTGTGGCCTTCTGAAATGGAGGAGTGACTGATGGACAGTGTCAGACTCATGAAGGGTCTGATCAGTGTATAATGTCAGCGCTGCAAGTTCGCTGCACAAACAACCACAGTTACAAGCTGTACGGCATCCATGTTTGTTTTGGTGCCAAAAAAATCACAAGATAGTGCTGGAGCAGCACAAAACTGTATTTGTATGTTCTCTGTTTAGATGTGTGCTCCTCACAGACAGCAGTTATTGTTTTGTGCAGAAGAGACTGAAAAACTGCTCATTTCAGTCGTTACATGTGCGCTGCTCAATCTCTTCATTGGAGAAAAAAAAAATCACGTAACGCGGCCCCAGCTTTAAAAATAAGGTTTGTTCAATTTTCTCAGACTCTTTGTTCTTTTTGATTCAGTCAGTGTAAGGACAGTCAGAAGAGTCAGTTCTGATCCCAGTTGCGGATGCAATTGGGCGTCATTCTGTCAATTCTGTCAAAATAGTTTATTTTGCTCAAATTGTAAATGAATCAATATGAATTATGCCCAATGCCTTCACATAATTTAATTCACAGTAATTATCTGTTTGGGAGTAGAAGATTGGCTCTAGGCGCATGCATCATCGCTGGTGACTCAGGGCTCTTGAGGTCTCCCGACTCCTGAGTCCTTGAAAAGATTTTTTCTGTACAGGCTGCAGCTGCAGGAAAGGGAAGAACCTTCAAGGCGTAGGTTAAAGATCTGAGATCTACTGTAGAGCAGAAGCTACTTACTAGCCATCAAGGGTTGCCAGGTTGACAAGATCAAAACTGGCATCCGCCAGTGTCGTCCATGAATGACGATGATGAGAAATATGGGACATTTTTATGGCCATTTAAACATATTTTTCAGGCTTTATTCTGATCAAAAACAGCAACCTGCTACTCATGTTACGGTAAGAAAACTGTAGTAAATGTTTCTTTCCCCTGTATTCGTACTCCTAAGGTTATTTTGAAGGCATGATTTGTTTTTTTTGTATATTTTATTTTTGGTTATTTGCATTTTTATATCCATTTTTTTCAGACTGTTAAGGTTTTTAATGCTTATGGTCTGAGCTGAAGTGCACCAAACCACACCAGAAGAAATTCCTGGTATATGTAAATGGGGCTGCCGAAATTAAAACCGACTCTGATTCTGATGGCAGCTCTTTGGTTTCCATTGTTCAAAGCAACACACACACACACCAGCTAAACCTAACTGCCACTTACCATGTGGAGTGTGGATGTCTAGGCGTGCAAAAAACATGCATGCCTACATCACGCTCCAGACACCACTACATCACTCCAGAACTGGTCTACCTTCTGCCCACCGCTCCAACGTAGGTTGGGTCAAAGTCTGGAGATGCACTTTAAACAAAAAAAGTGACTGTTTTTCAGATAAAGTTTTCAAAATGTCCGGTATTCCTTGTTGCATCTGTTCCACAAATGGTACTCCGTCTTCGCAATTCTTTAAAAAGCGATGGAGACAGGGCCAAGGTGATGCATGAGGGATAAATTCCATCGATATTTCTACGTAGTGTTGTGGTCCAGTCTACCCAAGATGAGATGGAGCAAACTGCTTGGGTAAAGACTGGCACCAGAGCAGTACAAATCAAAACAAACCACCACTGCAAAGTTTGTTTGTTTGGGCTTATTTTATTTTATTTTTTAACTCTGCCAAGGAGATTATACTATATCCTTCCCTCTCATAAGAGGGGATTGGTGGTCAATTATTTTTCACATTCAAATAATGGAAATGGAAAAAAAAGGAATGAATAGATTAGAATTTTTTGTATTATTATTATTATTATTATTATTATTATTATTATTATTATTATAAATAATACTTGTCATTCACATAACTGAAAAGTTATGTGGAAAGATGGTTTGGACACGTGTGGAGGAGAGATGAGAGTTACATTGGGAGAAGGATGCTGAGGATGGAGCTGCCAGGCAAGAGGAAAAGAGGAAGGCCAAAGAGAAGGTTTATGGATGTGGAGAGGGAGGACTTGCAGGTGGTTGGTGTAAGGGAGGAAAATGAGCAGAACAGAAGATATTGGAGGCAGATGGTCCGCTGTGGCGACCCCTAACAGGATTTTCAAAGCCCAACGTTGACAGGTATACCAGTCTGAGACGGGCCAAAATGCACTACAGTGCAATTTTACCTCTAATTAGGGACAGTGGGAGGGGATATGTCTGTATTCCTCCGACGGCAACAATTTCTTAATGTCTTTCCACCGCTGGGTTTACTAAAGTATATAAAGTGGCCACATGAAAATGGTAACAGTTGGCTTCTCCTTTGGGAGGTCCATAGAAAATAAATTACAAAGTAGAGAGAAATAACTCCCGCACACTTTCTAAACTTGTGACTTACACCAATGCAAGATTTTGCATAAGCAACAGAGGTTCACATCCACAAGCAGGCGAAATGTGTGCACCATCTGTGCACCACCTGCGAATAGTCTGCACTATGTGATCGGAGCTGGAAGGAACTACACCCTCTCTCTCTCTCTCTCTCTCTCTCTCTCTGTCTCTCGCTCTCTCTCTCTCTCTCTCTCTCTCTCTCTCTCTCTCTCTTCAAATTTAATTTCCTTGCCAGGTCGAATGCAAAAAAAATTACTGGGTAGAATAGAGAACACTTGACGGCCTCCTCATATCCGCTTTTGTTGTGACTCTTCATCCATCTGCCCGGGAATGAGCTGTTCTTTATTCAACAGGAGGTTGGGATATTAGGATGCAGTCGTCTGCATAGGCCTGCGTAGGCCTCACAGGAATCCAAAACAATCAAGTTGAAGTACATTTGACTCATGAATGTTTACATGCACTAGATTCCCCGATTGAGCTAAATAATCCTGGATAATATAAGATAATGGGATAATAATGCGTTGAAGTTGTTTACATGCTTTTTGGAATAATGCGATTGCGGAAAAACCCGAGTTTACATGGCGAGTGGAGTAGTTGGGTTATCGACAGGAAGTACAGGACACTTTAATGAATATGTCTCCATTTGGGTTCTTGCCCCCGTCTATATTCAGTATCTCACTATATCTATCTCCCTTATCATACTCTCTAATATCTAGATGCCCCGTGCTGAGCACACTCTGCTACATGGATGGGCAATCGGTGCTCACGCCGGGTGGGGCGTCTGGTCGGCTGTGGTGGGGCAGTCCTCGCCCTTATGCAGGGTAGGGTTGGGCATGAGGGTCCCGCCGGCTCACATGCAGGGCCGGCGTTTCAGGCGGGGTGTCGGCCTGCCGGCGCGGGGCCCGGAATCCGGGGCCTGCGGTCCGTGCCTGGCGCCCACGGTCTGGGTTCTGTTCCTGCGGCTGCGTGTTGTGGCATTCCTCGCCTTTCCTCCCTCATTTGCTGCCATAACTATGACAGGAAGAGGCCACGTCACCAGTTGTAGCTCCAGTTTTTCTGGACCTAATTAACTGTTTTTCAATACATGGTGTCGATTTAAAAATGAATAAAGAGTTGCATTGCAGGTTGATAACTTGAACTCCACTTGCAGACTAACTCTGTCCTTGATGCAATGGCACAAGTACTCTGTGTTGTATGCCCAGCATGCTGACAGCACAGGTTAAAAAAAAACAAAAAAAAAAAACCTACTCCGTTTCCGATCATATCTGGGTTACGGTGTTTCAAATCCAGATCTGTGCACAGGGTCGTGCTTGAGCCTATTTTGAGTTGAATTTGATGAAGATAATCGGAGTAAGGTGCTCGACAGTTGAAATACTCTGAATTTTGCCTTAACCCGATTATAATCTGCTTCTTTATCTATTTGTTGCCGGACGGAAAATATAGCAATGATGTACTGCGACTTCGAAATGATCGTATTTCAACACAAACTATCGTATATACTGAAACAACGTGGGAAGGGTTGGCTAGTGTGCTGCGTTTAAATGGCAAAACTATGTTACAACAAGGCTCAATTCACATGACTCCCAACACATCTGCTTTCGCAATAGAAGCGTCCCATGGCGCTGGGCCGTCTAATCACCATCCACACCAGCAAATACACATGACCTTGGCTCTGTCCTGTGATTGGCTATAGTTTAGTAATTCCGCTGATTGGTGGGCTCACAGTAGATCCAGGATCAGGTTCTCTGCTGCATTCTGACGAAAGGTCCAGGTGAACACACTTATCTGGAACCAGCACTGGAAAGCCACCATTGCTCTCAAACAAATTGAAAAACAAGGTTTCATTGTGGGTTTATTCAAATGCAAAAATGTGGGATTTTTTGGAATTATTTATTATATACAGTGGTTAAAGATAACATACAAATACTATAATTATCGTATTTTATTTATAAAACACTTTTAAGTGCGCAAGACACATCTCGTTGTTGATGTTCTTACCTAAACAGCATCGAATCACTGTCAGACAATTTGTAGTATTTGTTTTTCATCCATTTATCCAAATTTCAGATTCAGATCCACTGTAAAAAGCCTTAATCAATAATGATGATACTGATAGAACATCTTGACATTCTAAATGTGTGTAACACACAGTTAAATTACATGGTGGTGCTATCTATCTATCTATCTATCTATCTATCTATCTATCTATCTATCTATCTATCTATCTATCTATCTATCTATCTATCTATCTATCTATCTATCTGTCTATCTTTCTATCTATCTTGGACAGGAGATATCAATTGTATCGTACTGTATTTATTACCATAATTACACTAATGGTCGGGCAACAGGAATCAAACAGCAGCAAGTGGAGCTGCAGCTCACTTGACCGCAGCACAACAAAAAATTTGTTCGCTCTGACGATTGAGAATAAATTGGAGTCCTCAAAGTTATTAGTACCTATGTAGAAACATATACCCCTTCGATATCTTTTTTATTTACTGTATGTATCAACCAAAGGAGGACTCACGGCGTTCGCCCGCCAAATTTAATCCCTGACATCCCCATCATTGAGATGCTACTGAGCACGACACGTTCCACTCTCATGCTTCTCATTGGTCCGTTGGAGAAGAAGACAAAGTTTGTTTTTGTTGTATTTTACCACGCTGCTCCCGGGTGTGAACGTGTTGAACTATATCAAAGTGAAGCGGAGCAAAGCCAGGAGATAAGGTGCACGCTCAGCGAAACCTTCCTGGAATAAACAAAGATTAACAAAAAAAATTCACAGACCCTGAGGAAGAACGGAATCTGCAGGTGTAATAAACTGTATAAATAGATAGATATTCATAATATACATACATACACTGCATATATAAATTTAGCTTCTCCACAGAGCTCCTCGGGACCAGCCCATATTATAGATACTGTATATCTTCTCACTGTGGAACACTGAAGAAATGTTGAATCCCGGAGGGAGTTCTTTCCCTCCGCCAACTAAAGAACCAATATACAGGCTCCTAACTTTTTTTTCCCCCCACTTTTAATTTAGAGTGGATTTTGGTGGAAAAACATATCCATCTGCCCCTTTGAGAGCCAGCGACTGGGCGTACAAACTGTATCCTTGAATACTAAGGAAGAAGTGTGCAGATAAAGCAGCATTAACATGCAGCGCCGCCGTCAGCTGGTGAGGGATTTGCCTAATTGCGATTACAAATTAGCCGAGTTACCTGATAGGAGTTGTGGAAGTCAGCGGGGCCCGCATTGATTTAATTAATTTTCAACATAGTAGGGAAAGTAAAGGACATTGAAACAATCGGGGACTAATTTGATTTGGAAGTTGATTACAATGAAAATACTCTCTCCATCCCCATTCCAACACCTTCTAATCAATATGCAAATTGTGCTCTTCATCCTTGTTTTCTCCACACGCTAATTGTTAATTTCACTATTTAATCATTTTGAATTACACTGTGTTCATAATCATAATGGTGTGCATGATATTACTATTAATAATGTCATTTGGGTTTTACTGTATGGTCCTTACGATGCACTCCTGACACCCATCATGACCGGTCTGTGTTAGATCGCCGCCCTGGTGGTTAAGTAGGATGACGTGGTCAGGTGAAAAAGTTAGAGTTCTAAGTGACCAAATCCAATATTTTACTATCATTTATTTAAATACACCGGTGCATGCTTGTGTTCCATAACAGCCGCGGAGGGACAATTCCCAGTCCAGAAGTTCCAGAAATCCCACCGTGTTTTAACAACACCCATTGCACTGAGCTGGTGATGCAAGTGATGACCACGAACGATTCGATCAACACAAACAAATCTCTTGAAGGATTCAGGAGTCGGGAGCCAATCCGCAAAAATAGTTGTTTGTTCGTGACTCAAGCGAGTAAGTGAATCTACTACTCGCGAACAGATGACCTAGGCTTGAATTTATGTGAAAAAAAAGTCCAGGCATTTGGCCTGATTGATATTGAATGTGACTGATTTACGCTTTGTATTGCACCAATATAAATCATTTTGACAGAATTAAAATTGACCCATTATGCTCCTTTTCACACAAGTTATTATAGGTCTTTGAGGTCCCCAAAACATGATTTTTTTTGCTGAAAATACTGCACAGATTATGGATTCTAGCCATGCTAACATGCCTCTTTAACAAAAACATGGCTGTTTTTTTGTGGGAGGAGCAACCCTCCCCTAGTTCTGTGAGCCAATGGAGTTCCGGGTTTCGTTGTATTTACTCTGTAACTTTCACTGATTTTACGTTATCATTCCACCAAAATCAGTATGAACAAGTTTGAGGCGAGAAATAATCAATCCAGTTGCTGAATCTTCACGCATATTAGATCTTACAAGGCCTCATTTAAACGTTTGTTTCCACTGTTGCCATGCTCCAGGCTTGTGGGAGACACAGACGACGCACCTCAACTCTTGCACACAGGGATTTTTGTTTCATATAAACGTTGCATAATAAAATAAAATAAATAAATACATCTACAATAAAAAACACAATTTTTACTGGCGTTGTTTGGAGAAAGACTCAGCGGACGGGATGGAGTAGATGACCATATTAGGAAATCCGTGACCAGCTGACATCAGCTCGTGCAGAGAGGAGAAAAAACCTTTGGAAACGGTGCGTTCAGAGCGGTCGGAATCCTGAACGTTTTGTTCACAGAGATTACTTTGTCATTAGTTTACCTCATTATTTGACACTTTGGCCACATCTAATATGAACATCCACATTGTGACATCACATACAAGACAGAATATAAGGAAAAGCCTAATAGTTCCCCTTGCAAAGATTTTTGTGAGGTTATTATTCACAACCCAAAGGCGAAACGGACTCCTTTTCTGACTCCAACACCAACCAATCAATCACAGCGATTGAAGATCTCCATGAAATAAGTCTGTTGTAGTCAATTTATTAAAACAAACAAAAAAAACAATAGCCTGTGATTGCAGCGTTTTCTTTATCACGTAATGTTTCTCGGTGAAAACACTCAATGGTTTGAATTTGAATACGGTCTTTAAATATACACATTTATTACATATGCACTTAAATACATAAGCATTCTATTCACACAGATTGAAGCCGTCACAGTTACAAACAACAACTTTTCCAATCCCGTCCCTCAAATTTACTTTCTTTTGTTATTTTCTGTCTTCTTTCGCCCTGTGGCTATGGCAGGGTAATTGAGATGAGGTTTTTGGGTTAGTCTCTAAACCCAGTTGAATATTATACCGACGTGGACTCTTTCCAATGTTATTATTATTATTTTTTTTTTCCCCGGTCTATTTATGCCGCTTGAAAGGCTGCACTTTATTTGCTGGTGTTGATGCTCAGCTGGAAGTGTCAAGGAGAGTAATTATGACACAGCTCGGCGACAAAAACCCAGCATGCACCAGAAGGATGGAGTTGATTTCGTCTATGGGTTTGTCTCACTCTCGACCGAGAACTGAAATTGCACTGGCGTATTCCGCCGATGCTAGGGACACCAAAGTTTGGCTCTTTTCTTTGGAGATTCGGGTCTTTAGCAGTGACTCATTCAAAGAAAAAAAAAAAAAAAAAAAAGGTTTTCAGACTCTTTGATTTCGTTTGATTCAGTCGGCGTAACCAGAGTCGGAAGAGTCTGTTCGGCTTTCAAGATGGCTAAAATCACACGCTTTCACCTTTTTTCACATTCATTTAATCCTTGTCATTATTTAGTGTGTGGTTGCCGGTACGAGGTCGCAAACAAACTACTCTTTTCGGCGGAGTCACTCCAGACTCCTTGAGGATTCACTACAAACGAATCGTTTGCGAAGCAGGAACATATTGTATGGCATCCCATAACTAAAACAAGCAAGTGAAAACAAATGATTCAGTCAGCAGGGGAATCCAAAATGAATCCATTACACTCTCGTCCAGGAGTGGAACTCTGAATGCCAAATCATTTTGGTGAATCATGTTATTTGATTTATTTTTACAAAGGGTGAAAGGAGAGGCGGCGGGCTGGACGTGCGCAAGAACAAATGAATCAATTCAGACGCTCTGCTCTTCCTGTAACGCTCATCTTTTTATAAGTACACCTCTAGATAACCATCAATCAAACCATCCATTCAATCTGACCATTTTGTTGAACCGCATATTATTCCCACTCAGCATCTGTCCACCGCTTTATCCCTCCATCCATCCATCCATCCATCCAACTACAACTCCATCCCCCCATTCAACTATTATCCTTCACCACTTATTCCCACTGAGGGTCCATCCATCCATCCATCTTTACAAACATCCATCTATCTATCAACCTAACCAGCCTTACGTCCAACCTTACATCCATCCATCCATCTGTTCCGTTCAACCACATATTCCCACTCAGGGTCTGTCCACCCCTTCATCCATCTTTCTGTCCATCCGTCCATCCTTCTCCAGAGAGCATTTTATGAGACCTCCGTCCTTCACATCAGCTATGAGGATATCTAAAAAGGCCAGAACTGGCAAAGAAAGGAACCAAGGAAACAAAGAACAACTGAAGATCGAGTAGAGAAACACACATCTGAGGTGTTTTCAAATCTGAGTGATGCAATTATGAAACGGGGGCTGTTCACCTGGCAGCCCAGGGGCCACATGTGGCCCTCCTATGAAGCTGGAACGGCCCTTTGAACACATCTGAAGGTCACCAGTGAGCCATAACTTTTATATAAATGTGAGAAATACACAAAAATAACACAAAAATAATACCTTACTGTGCAGAAGAAGTGAGTATGTAAGAAAGACTATAAAACATGAGAAAATAAAGTTGTATTGTTATTTTAATGCATTAATTGCTTCCATCCATCATCCATCCAACCATCCATCCATCTAACCATCCATACATCCAACCATCAATCCAACCATCCATCCATCTGTCCAACCATGCATCCAACTTTCTATCCAACCATGCAATCATGCATGTTTGGACACATACATCCACCCATACATCCAATCTCCCATCCAGCCATCCAACTATCCGTCCACTCATACATCCAACCTTCTACCAAACCATCCATGCAACCAATATTTCATCCAGCCACCTAGCCATCCATCCACTCATACATCCAACCTTCTACCAAACCCTCCATGCAACCAATCTTTCATCCAGCCATCCAACCTTCCATCCACCCATCCATGCAACCAATCCTCCATCCATCTATCCAACATTCCATCCAGCCAGCCAACCTGCCATTGATTCAACCATCCAACCATGCATCCAATATCACATCCATCCGCCAGGTCACCAGTGAAATGTATCTCAACTGAAAGAATTAAAAAGAAAAACTAAGAATATAAAACAGTGTTTTTGTAAATGTTAAAACTTATCATGCATTATTATGTTAATAATGTTTTAAAGAATAAGGAGTGCACTTTTGTTTTGTTATGGTTTCAAATTTGTTGAAAATCCGGCCTAGAAGAAGAACACATTTGGACAAACATTTTGGTTTATTCCACGATGGTCTGGGTACCTACCAACCTCCGAGGCCATCACAGTGATGTTGTGCCAGGGTGTGGCTTCCCGGTCCAGGGGCTGCATGGTCCTGATCACCCCGCTGGTCTCGTCGATGGTGAAGAACCTGATGCCACCTTCCTCCTCCTCCGCTCTGCTGGCCATGAAATACCTATAGAGAGACAAAATACACCATCACTTTCACATGAACACCCCTTGAAAAGGGAGTCTTTTCAAAGAGCACTGCGATAACAACATGGTGATTTGACATGGTGATTTTCTCGGATTTTCTCGCTGCAGGAAGGTCAGGGAGGACGTCTCAGATGTTACAGAATGGTGAAACATGACGGAAAGGTCATGAGTTTGAAACCCAAAACTCCCTCAGTAGCAAAAATACCCCTTGCAGTGAAATGGCATATTAGTGATGAAAAGTTTGTCTCTTTTTAAAGATTTGGCTCTGTATGAGTGACCGGGTAAAAATATTTGTTCAACTTTCCAAGATTATTTGTTTTGGTGGAATGCAAGGTGTAAATCGTTGATATTCCATATGAATTATGCAAAATGCATAGACCTTTTGTTCCACATTCATTTAAGGAAGTAACTCCAAAGTCATTTAAAATAGTTGTTTACTACAAACAAATTGCTTGTGAGTCATGCATTACTAGTAGGTGTGGCAGTTTCACATACCACGTGCCATCCAAGTGGCGTGTTCAGGGACCTCCAGCACAGAGACACAGAAGACCAGGGTTGTAGACACCAGTTAATTGTAGAGAGGAGGTTAGGTGGAATTAGCCAGGAGCAGATAGACATGTGTCATGACAAGGGCTCCTCTCCTGAGTGAGTGTGGGGATGGGGGTGTTACCTGTTGCTCGTTAGACCAACCAACGTGCAACAGGTATGCAGCCACTCTGATCCTGGGCCCCACTTACCTAGATCCAGGTCAGGTGTGGCTGCTCAAACCACACCATCCCCACGCCTCAGTAGGTAATAATGATGAAAAGTTAGGCTCTTTTTGGAGATTTGGCTCTTTATGAGCGACTCAGTAAAAACAAAATTTGTTCTTTTTTTTTTTTAATCAGGTGGTTTAACAACTGAGAAGAGTCGACAAGAGTTGTGAATGGAATTCTCATGAGAATCATTTAATTCGGTCACAATTGTTTATTTTATTGGAATGCAAAGTGTAAATTATGTGAAATGCCTATCTGATTTCTTTCCACAATTATGACCAATCATTATTTTCTTATTTCTTATTTGTTTTCATAGCTCCTCTGCTTTGAGGCTCAAGCGTGACTCACGACTCACTGCTCACAGGGATTTTCATTTGTGAGAAGAGAGTCTCCGAGTCTCAGATCAGCCTGCGTGTCTGGCTGCGCGAACGAACGACCCGTTTGCCCAGAGTGATCCCGACTGCTGAGTCATTTCGAAGATTTGTTCAATACGAAGGAATCGTTTGCCAGTCTTGCGTCACCATGTAATGTGAGTACCCTAGTGCGGCTCGGGCTGTTCTGTTTTTCTGGGTCACATACAGTAAATGCTATATCTAGACTTGGAGTGGTTTGTTTTGTTTTGATGTTACTAGGAAAGGTTTGGATTATAACGTGAAACTCCACAACAACAACAACAACAACATCAACAAAAAAAGAGAAGTATCTGAAGTATCAGTTCTTGCAAAAAGTGCAGCTGCTGTGATAATCTGAATGGCATTCCAAAAACAATTTTGCAGCAAGCTTTTCTAGGAGGCAAATAAACAAAACAAAACAAAAAACCCATACAAAACAGACAAAGAAAATAAGAAAATGATATCTGTCGATTTTAAAATAAAATGCTGCAGCTCCAACGCTAATGTTTAACGCTTACAATTCAGGACTTTTCATATTTTCCCATCATAATTACAATTCTGAAGGCTGGAGCAGGAACAAAAAATGGTGGACCTTGTCCACATGTATATGAATATTTCTGAAACGCCGTAAACCGGAAAAGGATACGTCGACCCGTGGACAGGGTGGAGAGTCTTTTATTTCAAAATACTTGAACCTCCAAACACTTCCTCCAACTTCAAAAGAAATCCACTTCAGCCCTATATATATATATATATATTTCATTGTGACAAAAGTGAAGGCGATGTTTACAGCGTTGTAATGGATTTGTGCTCCACGGCGGCAGCGGTTAAAAGCAGATGAATAACGGGGGAAATTAGACAACCTCGAGCATGAAATGAACACCGACTGCGCACTTTCTAATTTATCATTTAATGACCTATTTACACCTGTAATCCCATTCCCGCTTCTCCTGAGCGAGTAGCATAGTATAAGTAGACAGCTTTTTTGACGTGGAAACAGGAAAATGGGAGACAGATTTAGGCGTGCTGGGGTGTGGAGGGGGGTGGGGGGTGTTGATGTCATGTTTTTTTTTCTTTCTGTTATTGGTTTGACATAATGTTTGCTGCTTACAAGTGCACTGTGAACTGTGCAGTGGCCACTCCTAGGAAACGCTGTCACACTTTATGAAGTACACCGGACGCCAAGAAAGAGCGATGCCATCACCCTCTAAAAGCTGGAAACGGAGGAGAGCTGCACTCCACCTGGCAACCGCTATCTGTTTTAATATATATATATAGGTATATATATATATATATATATACACACATATATATGTGTGTATATATACACACTGTATATATCATATGTGTTATTTTCATCTGTATATTATAGATTTTTTTCTCGTTTCTAATTAACGTTTGGATTTAGTATTTACTTTTTTAAATATTTATTATTGATTGTTTATTATTAGGTTTAATTTATTAGGTTTAACTTTATTTTTATTTATATCTATATGTTATATGTATATTTATTTTTAGTTTGTAGGTTTATCATACATGGAAACATTTTTCTTGTTTATTTTTTCGGTTATATTTATAGTTTTTTAGGTTTAAATTAATCGTTTATCATTAGGTTTATTGTCTATTGGCAAATTTATATTGTTCATTGTTTATTTTTTTGGTAAATTCTTGTGGTGCATTGTTATTTTATTAATTTTATTTCTATAGGTTAATACATTCTAGGTATTTAGTATTTTTAGATATTTATGAATTGACAATTTTCTATCGATTCCTTTCCCCTATGGCAGTTGGTTCTTCTGGCTTCTATTAATAGTGAAACATTTCAGATATAAGTGTTTTTTGATGTTTCACGTTTTTTTATTTTTTATTTTTTTTTGTATTTTTTCAGTATTTTATTTTATTAGTATAGGTTTTTTGTCCCTGAGTGGGAAGATAATCAATAATATTTAAAGATTTGTTTCTGGTGGAATTAAAAATAAATGTAATAGATTGATTTTGGATCAGTTTTCATATACTGTGTATTCATTCATGTTTCAGTCATCTGAGCATTTACATTTCCGAAATCATCCTCATTACCACAGGCCTTGGGCCTTGGATAATAATAATAATAATAATAATAATAATAATAATAATAATAATAATAATAATAATGTGCAGTGTTATACGATGCTGCTAATTCGGGGGTCTCATGATACATATGTACGTATATGTTTATTTGTTTATATAAGTACATATATGTATATGTTTATTTGTATATATACGTATATATATATATATATATATATATATATATATATATATATATATATAATTTTATTTTTTTATATAGAGTGTTTGTACTGCAGGGGGCACTTAGACTGGTAAAGACGGCCTTGAGGTCCTTGGCCATTGCGGGACCACCCAGAGCAATTATCACACACAATGACTCCGTCGGGATGGCCGCCCATGCTATTATACCTGGATCCCCCATTGTCGTCATGGCAATGTATATTCCCGGGTTGGAGGCGTTCTTCAGAAACCTTTCCCCAACTGCCAACGTGTCCATATGTTGTGTGAGCGATGTTTCTTTCTGCTAATGGTTCCAGGTTTTGCGCTCCTTGCAATAGGTTACAGAGGCCACGCTATTGTGGTAATTTTGACGTTGTACTATTGTGGCGTTTATCCACAACCTTGTTAAATGTCTGACTATGTTTTCCTGTCGATGAACTTTGACTTGTGACCTTAGAGCCTTTGTCCATATTTAGCATCTGCCGACAATTTGGCCTCTTAGAACTTCTGCAGTCGGCTCATGCTCTTAAAAAAAAAAAATATATATATATATATATATATATATATATATATGCATTGCCGCTACATATTTCATTCTCCTCTTTCTCTTTCTTGTGGTTATTACTATTTTAATCGATACCAAAGGTCTGCCATTGCCTGCCGCAGTATTTCTTGCATATGAACGAAGCAGGGAGACTTGTAATTTTATCCTTATAAATATTGTATCAGTTTTACTCATAATATAGGTAATTTAAATTCTCTATATATTTTACTTAAGGCTGTCATGCATAATACCTACATAACGAGTTGTGAAGATAGAATAATGGGTTGTTACAGGAGTAATGCATTAAACAAACAGCTCAGCGTTTAAGAATTTAAGGGCTGACCCCCAAACCAGGGGCTGATGCGAGGTAAAAATTAATATATAAATAAATAAATAGATAATTATATATATATATATAATAGTATATAAATATATACAGCGTATACATATATTATTTTATATTATATTTTTTATTTATATTTTATTTAAAACAATAATTAAATGAATAATTATTTAAGTACAATATTTATTTATATTATTATGAATATATTGTATAAATATATAAAACTATATATAGTTAAAGTAATATAGTTTATATTTTATGTAACATTTTATCTTCATGAATTGAAGCGTCTTCGCTTTGAAGAAAAATAATATTCCGTTTTTAAGAAGTTGCTCAACATCTACAATACTAGCGGCATTATTATCCCACCTCTTGCATGGAAAAAATACATGGAGGATGGAGATATGGATGTATAATAGGGTTCGACCGATATATCGGAAAGCTCCGATATTGGCTTTTTATTAGATATGGGAAATTGGCCTGTAAATGTCATTAAATCTCTGATATCAAAAATAATCAAAAGAGTCCCTCAGTAGGGTTGGGAGGTGCACTGACTTTTTATGGTATATTGATATATTTTCAAACGAGATATAGGAGTATATATATCAATATAGTTTGATGTCGCGTTTGAAAGCATAACCCGTTTCTTCCGTAAAGTGTTTGCATCTCTTCTTTCTTCAAAAGGGAGAGTAGAGGCAGAGGGATGGAGGCAGCGATGGACTGGCATCAAAAAACCCCACACACAACAGCCCTGGCATTTGTAACAGAGAGGCCCTATTTTCAAACCCAACACCAACCCCACCCAAATGTTTACATAAAAAGCTTGAGATAGCGATTAAGATGAAGGCACGGGTGTTGCGCCTCGGCCATCCCGAGGGAACCTTCACAGGGAACCGGCTACTGGATGGTTGGATTCGTCTTTGGCGTCTGTGCCCAGGTCGGACGACCGATTTGCATGTCGGCAGCGGTGTAGGTTTCGGACACGTCTTAATGGGGCGTCCGGGGGTCCTCCCACAGGAAACGTTGAGCGTCAAACACATCGATTCCTGCATTCTGGTGAATATTTATACACCAACGAGTGCCCTTCCTACATCCATTTCTAGTGGAAAGGTCTTTATTTATGAAAAGGAAAGCTTCTTTCAAAATAACACCGCAACACCTGCCTGCACAGCACACATCGTGCACAGCAGCGTGCACACACACCACCGGCAAGTTTGGAACCCACTTCGACTAATGAGCATCAGGGGTCAGGTCGGCTACCGACTGTAAATTATCAATAGCTAGAATGTTTATAAAAATTGGCAGGGCGGGCCATCAGTTCATCCAGTAGTCACATCTATTTGAAGGGCACTCGGCGGGCCTCGCGCTCCATGAAGTAACAATGCACCTCTTGTCCAACTTTCGCTCATTTTCAATTGATAACATGGCCGACCCACTTAGTCCATCCTGCCCCATTGTGCTCCTCAGATAGTTTTGAAACTGTTGACGTGTGATTGACGATGACGTGCTGAATTTTTTGGCAGTTGTTGATGACGCAGCGTGTATTACCCGGCATACATTTGAAGGCGATTCACATTTACATCTGCATGTTGTAACGTGAGCGTGCAAATACAACAACTACTCCTACAACACAACATTTCAAAATTATTCAGCTAAATTAATGTTTTATGTTTTTATTTGAGTCATGACTCAAACTGACTCAATTTACAACCAACGGTCACCATTATTTACCATTACACTATATGACTTATATGTATATTTATATATACATACTTATACTATATATACAATTAAATGTGCTGATTGAAGGTATGGTAATGCTTAAAAGGTAACAGTGCTCTAATTAATTATTATGTTAATAATACCGGTTGATCTTATGGGCCCAGCCGCCCGACATGCCAAGGGACCGTGCAGTGTGCTCTGGCAGGGCCGACCCCTGGTAGGTGTCCCTTCTGGAATTTGCCCAAATGCCAGATGGCCAATCCTTCCCTGGACAGAGGGAGTCCACTCAAATGACTTTTTCTTTTTTTTTTGTGAAGTCGCTTGAAAAAAACAGGGGGTCGTGGGTTGCTGCATTTTGGGCTTGTTTTAAGAAATATCGTTGTTTGTTATGAAAATCTGCCAGGCGATCTTATTTTCCCCACATTTGTGGTCGCTATTTTCCCCAATGCAGAGGTTTCCGACCGCCAGGCCGCGGACGATTGCCGGGGCGCGGACCATTGCCGGGCCGCGCGAGATTTGCCACCAGGCTGCGAGAAAGCGGTCGGGAATTTTTTTTCAGAAACAATGTCCGCTCCGCCACGATCAGAACAGCGGAGCAGCTGTGATCCGAGCCCCCCCTCTAACCCCATATCGGTCGAACCCAAACGTAAGAGAGGGAGAGAAAGAGAGAGGAAATTCACTCAAACACCACTGGTACTTCCACTACTTGGAGTTATTCTATCATTTAGAATCCTGATAAATAGGAGTAAGTGCGACGTGGTTTACGGGCGTGAAAAGCACCTGAGCGGAGCCAAAACACAGGATTAATCCAGCGCCTGAGGCCAACATCAATGGCTTTACACCGCCTGTGTTTTCCGTGCATAAAGACGCAGGAAAGCAGCTGCATCGCCTGAGGTCACATACCAAGCGGACTCCCACAAAATGAACATTTTGGTTAAAAATAAGATAAAAAAATAGAATGATATGTCTTTTTTTAAATTTTCTATTAAAATGTGTCTGAAAGGTTTTTATTGTTAATTTTTCTGGTTCTTTGGTAGGTTTATTTTATTATTAATTTTGATGCTGATGATCTATCTATCTATCTATCTATCTATCTATCTATCTATCTATCTATCTATCTATCTATCTATCTATCTATCTATCTATCTATCTATCTATCTATTCATCCATCAATCCATCTATCTATCCTTCTTATAAGTGTCAGAAATGTAGTATGATAAAATCAGAGAAACCTTGGTGAAATACCGTCAATCCATCAGCATTACCTGCACACCAAACCCTTCTTTTCCTCCTTCGATGGACTTTTTAAAATCTTTCTCATCTCTTCCTGCTGGAGGTAAAATGGGGTTTCATGTTGCTCACGACGTTGTGGCTGAAATGTTGTGGGGTATATTTTGTATTTATTTTTACGTTATTTTAGCAGAAAGTAGGTTATGCATGTTAATGCCCCAGAATGCCTGGGATCCAAGTTTTTGCATGAAGTTAATATTTATTTTGCAATCGAACTAAGATCTGCTTTTAATGTTTTCCATATGTTGCATTGGCCAAATATCCTCGGAGAAAATACACATCGATCAGCCAGAATATTAAGACCACTGACAGTTGAAGTGAATAACATTGCTCAAAATTGCAAGTGAACAGTCAGTTCCTGAAGTTGATGTGTTGGAAGCTGGAAAAATGGGCACGGTTAGGATCTGAGCCACTTTGACAAGCACCAAATTGTGATGGCTAGACGACTTGGTCAGAGCATCTGATTCCCCTGTTCTCGAGCCTCTGTGGGATGTGCTGGAACAACAAGCCTGATCCATGGGGGCCCCACCTCACAACTTCCAGGACTTTAAAGATCTGCTGTAAACGTCTTGGTGCCAGATACCACAGGACACCTTCAGAGGTCTTGTGGAGTCCATGCCCCCACGGGTCAGAGCTGTTTTGTTGGCACAAGGGGAACCCACACAGTATTAGGCAGGTGCTTTCAATGTTGTGGCTGATCGGTCTATATGTATTGGTTTAATATTTGACAAAATGATACATCAAGATTTCTAAGAACACATTCGGAGGATACAGCAACACCAAGAAACTGGCCCACACCCAGAAGCAATGCCCACATTAGAGCCCCTCGCCAACTTACTGAGTTGACCTTGCAATTTCACCAGTAGTTAGCGGCGAAGAAGAAGCCATACCCATAGTATGAAGTCACACCCATCCATTGGGTCTGAAGTTACTTCACAAGAACCTCTTCAAATTTCAACTGTAGTTGGCGCTACTGAGCAAGATTCTAGAGCAATTACTTGACAAAATGATGCCTTTAAAATTCAAAGACCACATTTGGAAGCCACACCCACGGTATGAAACCACGCCCACAAATTGAACTCAGCTTTTTCTACATGAACCTTTTCAATTCTCACCTGCAGTTAGCACTACCGAGCAAGTTTTTAGAGCAATTATCTGATAAAATTACATTTTCAAATTCAAAGAACATATTAGGAAACCATGCCCACGTAATTTGGTCACGCCCACTCATTGAGCTGAGCTTGCTCTATATGAACCACTGTATTTATCAGCTCAGTGGATTGTACCACTGGTAGAACAAATAGAGCGGGGCGGGGTGGTTTCCTCTTACCGGACTGGGCTGTTCCTGCTGTCGGGGTCCTGAGCCGTCACAGCGCCGACCTCGGTGCCGATCCGGGTGTTTTCGTAAACGTCCATGATGTAATAATCCATAGAGAAGACGGGAGCCTCATCCACGTCCCCAACGGTGATTTTTAGCGAGGCAGAGTCCTTGAACGATCCCAGGTACGAAAAACGAGGATCCACGTGCGTGTTGACACCCTCGATGTGCAGCGTGTACGTCTTCTTCCTCTCGTGGTTCAGGGGCTAAAAAGAAAAGGGAAGGATTAGCATTATTATTATTATTATTGTTATTATTATAATTATTTTTTTTTGTTTTAGTTGCACCGCGATTAGTGTAATTACAGTAATATCAATATCAATTTTTCGAGATAGATAGATTAATAGATCACAACAATAAAAATTGTGAAAATATAAAATCTGAATATACAATAAAAAAGAACCAAAATTTTATGAAAAATTGCAAAACAAACAATCTAACTATGAAGGAAGGAATTTCAGTATGTATGTATGTATGTATGTCCTGCAATTATCTCAACAACCCACAACATCTGATCTACTTCACGCTTGGGGGTGTATCACTGGAGACCCAAGGACGTGCAGTGTCTAATTTGGTGCAATTTGGACACGCGACACGTGTAATATTAAGAAACTTTCAATAAACAGCAAACAGTGAGCCAGCAGTGGGGCAGGGCTTCCCGTGAAAACAATCGGCCCGTTCCGAACAGGCGTGTTTGCAGAGCATCTATCCATCTATCTATCTATCTATCTATCTATCTATCTATCTATCTATCTATCTATCTATCTATCTATCTATCTATCTATCTATCTATCTATCTATCTATCTATCTATCTATCTATCTATCTATCTATCTATATATCTATCTATATATCTATCTATCTATCTATCTATCTATCTATCTATCTATCTATCTATCTATCTATCTATCTATCTATCATCTATCTATCTATCTATCTATCTATCTATCTATCTATCTATCTATCTATCTATTCTAAAAAACATTAAAAATGAAAGCCCTCTACTGGTGTATTGATGAATGGTGAGCAGCATCTGCAGTATCTGCAGTATCTGCAGAATCAGGAGTATCAGGAGTATCAGGAGTATCAGGAGTAATAGGAGTATCTTCATACCTTCTTGAGGCTGATGATGCCCTCCCTGGTGTCCCGCTCGCTGGATATGGAGAACATGTTGGCTGCCTCGGGGTTGATGATGCTGTACTTGATTTCGCCGTTGACGCCCAGGTCCTCGTCGTTGGCTTTGATCTTCCCCACGGGCCGCCCCACCTGGGCCGACTCCGGCACGTACAGCTGGTAGTTCTCTGCGGATAGAATGATGGAAGGCCATTTTTAAAAAGCGATTTCATAGAAAAGCCCTAAATCTGCTCATCTGGTGGTCAAAAATCACTTAAAACCACACCACATTTAAAGGACAGGTTTATTATTTTTCTACCCAGGCCATATACAAATGTGAGGAACCTATCAACCTATCTGCTGCAGCTTCTCACTGTGCTTCCATGCAGTCCAATGGGGCATATGTTTCAGCCTTTAAAAAACCTGTTAAGTGTCCTTTCTGAAAGCTGAAAACTCATGCTATAGTGCCACGTGTCTTACTGCATTTTGTATCACAATAATATCACTTTTTATTGAAAATGACTTTTTGTAATAACCAAAGTCTTTAACATTGGCTACACTCAGTTTACAGTTTGGATAAAGCCATCTTCCTGTTTCTAGTCTCTCTCACGTTCATGCTAAAGTACAAGAGAGCCAATAAAAACCTGAAAAAATTGTAAATTGCACGGATAAAGGCTATAGACTGACAATATTGTGAGCTTCTTGTGAGACTCATTTGCTAGATCCGCACACACGGATTAGGAACAGGAAGTTGCCTCGCTTCCTACTGTGAACCTGCTGTAGCCAGCACTGTGTTGCTTTAATGTACATTTTTGAAAAGGAGCTTTAACATTTCTTTAAAGGCTGAAACGTTTGCCCCATTGGACAGCATTGAAGCCCAGTGAGAAGTTGCAGCAGAGTGGTACATTTTTCATTTGTAACGTTTTAAAAATCGTAATAAACCTTTTAAAGTCAAAATGGCGTGGTTAAATACATTTTTATCATAAGGACATAAAGGACTCCACCTACTTTGGGGGAACTTGGGCGGGTTGTCGTTGACGTCAGTCAGGGTGATGTTAATGGTGGTGGACCCTGAAAGGCCGCCCACCTGGCCCGCCATGTCTTTGGCCTGGATGACCACGGCGTAGTGCTCCCTCGCCTCCCGGTCCATGTTGGATAAGGCCGTCCTGATGATTCCTGGCAGGCGACAAAACCAGTCAGCTCCAGTGGAAAGTTGATATTTATTTCATTATTGATTAGCAAGTTAAACGGCGGTTTCAAAATTGGGTTCTCCATGAGTGGCCTCCAACAGTGGTGACAGGTCAAAAGCGGGCACTTGGGTGCTGCCCCCCTCAACAAATATTAATTATATGAATTCATATGAATTCATAAAAATATAACAGTGATACTAAAACAACAACAACAAAGTTCTAAATAAAGTAAATAATAATAATAATAATAATAACAATAATAATAACAATAAAGTATAATAGTACACAATTATATTGATATTAAATATAATATTATATAGATGTGTGTATATATATATATATATATATATATATATATATATATATATATTAAAGCAAACAGAAATGAGCGGGTGTCAAGCCCAAGCGTGACCCCAAGGCCTGATCTCCAGCGAGGCAGCAGCGATACATCACTGAAGAAGTTGGACCAAAGAGCAAAACGTGCAAATGATGCTCATGCTTGAGAATGTGACCATTAGACAATGAGAAAGCCATTGATGCATTGTCATTTTTTGCACACTCTATCACCTCTGGCCGTCAAACGTCTTGACCTGCGCGAACCAAACAGTATGTCTCCGATGTAACAGTGCGCCGAGTCTAAAAAAGCATGTTAGGCACGTATTGGGCCTTGCATTTACAAGCTATGTCTACTTCCTCCCTCAGCTGAGTTTTTACCAATAACGTTTCTGTCTGTGGCGGTCATATTGTTTGGACTTTCGTAACTCTTTTGATAACTTTTTACATTGAATAAATCCAACAGAGCAGGTTTGATCGAAAAATATGGATTTTCATAAAATTCCAAATATTAGAAAAACTACCCCCTGGTAAGCAATGTTTTTTTGGCAGAGTTGGAGGCCATGGGAAGCTGGATCATTTGACACTAAATTCATGATCATAGGACAAACAGGATGCGAGATATGACTATGTGAAAAGTGTGATTTCATGAACATTACATGCGCTCTATGACCTCTGGCCGCGGAATGGCTTGACCTGCGTGAAACGAACTGAATCAATCTAATGTAAAACAGTTCGCCGAGTCTAAAAAACCTTTGGTTCACATCAGCAGCCATATTGGGACGAATTTCAATTTCCATTATGCATTAACCGTCACTGATATTATTTTTTATCACACATACTGACCCCTTCACTCCTGTCCAAAGAGACAAACAGGTTCATTTTTAAATTCCTGCCAGTTTGTCAAGGTTTGTTTTTACCCTTATAGTTTATATATCCAGTAACTATGCAACCTTGGTGCGGCGGCGAGCGTTCACATCAATGAAACAATCGCTCAATCACATTTTACTGCCACAATAACACAGAATACACAGCCATGAACTTTCACTACACTCAACTGGAGATGGATGAAGAGCGGAGAGACATGGCTTTATAGGAGCCATATTCTATTATTATATTTATTTATTATATCTTTAAGGTATTTAACATTCACATATTGACTATTTTGAATGTGAAGTGATATATGGGTAGATAGATTGATAGATAGATAGAGATCATTTCTAATAATTCATATACACATATACACATATACACCTTAATATATCCCACCCCTTGTGTGTGTATATATATATATATATATATATATATATATATATATATATATATAGTGAACAGTCAGTTTTTGAAGTTGATGTGTTGGAAGCAGGAAAAATGGACAAGCGTAAGGATCTGAGCCACTTTGACAAGGACCAAATTGTGATGGCTAGACGACTGGGTCAGAGCATCTCCAAAACAGCAGGTCTTGTGGGGTGTTCCCAGTATGCAGTGGTTAGTACCTACCAAAAGTGATCCAAGGAAGGCGAACCAGTGAACCAGTGACGGGGTCATGGACGCCCAAGGTTCAGTGATGCACATGGGGAGTGAATTCTAGTGCTCCATGGAGTACAAAAAATGCTGTGGCTGATCAGTGTATAGGGACTGTGTATTTGCATTGATCGTGCCTCACATCACATAATAACCTGATAATATAATGTAATACAATAAAATCTAATACAATATAATGAAATATACGTAACATCTGTTTACATTGTAAACCTGAAACCACTACGGAACTTGTTGTTGAGCTGAACTCCTGAGCACTGTGAACCAATGTGATCCAAACAGAAAATGGAATTCTGTCCTCTGTTGTAAGCCCCTTTTGGTATCTGTATTAGTATTGGTATTCATATTTGCGTTTATTATGGGAAATAACAGCCGTCTCTGGTCTGCAGATCAGATTGGAGAGTCCATTGATGCATTACAGAAAGCTCCATTTTAAGCACTCTTGTCCGAAATGGGATGTTTATGTTTAACTCTATGGGATGCAATTTGCCAAGACAATTGTTCTGGTTCGAGGGAAAAAAAACAACAACAAAAAGGTTATTTGTATTACTTTATGAAAATGGACTTTTGGAGAGAAGAATCAAAATGTTCAATATACATACAATAATACACCGGGTATGAAGTTGTATGCAAACATTGTATATTCTGTTGATTTGTGTTCACTGAATTTCCTCAAATATAACCCTGTAGTCAAATAAAAACCATGACTCTTATAAATTGCCGGGGGCGTGGTCTACCCTAACAAATATAAGCCTGCCTCAAATAAAGACCGGGGGAAAAACTCATGGGAGCTGCGGCGCTGTTCCCTATCAAACAGTGTGTTTTAATTGTAGATGTATTTAATTTGCTCCTTTTCCTACTGCTGCGTAGCAGATGGCAGATCGCTTCTTGGGGCAAATGCCCCGTCCTGAGCCTCTCACTCTCCAGAGCTCCAAGCAGGAAGTGGGGTGTTCAAGGCGATCTCGGAAAACTGGAATTCCCCCGTCGGCTACCACCACAAGTATGACTTTTAGGGTATCTACTAGCTCTCCCTTTATTCACCACACATATTTTTACATGGCATGGCACCCAGATGGAAGTTTGATTTAAAATTCATAATAAAATATGATCAAATATCCTGATTAAACAGAGGGAATTAGGTATAAAAGCCTGCCTCTAATATAAGCCTGCTTCCTAAAAATGCCTGGTACCCTCTGCCGTTGAAGTAAATAAAGTCAGCATTTGAGGAAATACGGTATTTGGCTATTTCCGTTCTGTATTTATGGCTATTTCTGTAGATTTGGCTATTTGTATTTCCAATGTTTTTTTAATTTATTTTATTATTTTAATTTCATATCACATTTCATATCATATTTCATTTCATATTTTAATTTAATATCATTATTATTTGATTTGATTTTATGTTTTATTTGTCAGACTGTTAACCTCGTTTTTTGCAAATTGTCTGTATAGCAATGCACCAATCTTATGGCAAATTCCTCGTATATCAAAATGCTGAAAACGCTTGGAAATGCTTTCCTTCGAGAAAGGACAAACCTAGAAAACTGCCAAACACAATAAACTGATCTATCCTGCCATGGGATTTTCAATTTTAACAAACTAGTCCGTCTGTTCCGCACAACACCTCTGTTCTCCCTTCCCTCCCTCTCTCCCTCTTTGTCTGTCTCTCGCTATCCCTGTCTCACTCTCTCTCTCTCCTTGTTTCCTCAGGGCTCCACAGGCTCTGTAGGAAGTAATCCTCTCGCCTCGGGCGGAGTAGTCATTAAAAGTGGGTCAAGGAACAGAGGAAGGCGGCCGACAGTATTAAAGCCCAGGTTGATCTCAGGTTACACGTCATCTGTCACACGGCGGTTCAAATCCCTACATCTCTGTGCCGTTAAACGCCGCCAGAACGCCACTCGCCGTGCGTTTTCAACCGCTACTGTGCTGTGAAAATGTTTCAAATTACAGTTAAAATACATGAATAGTGGAAACTTGCTTTTGTGTTGCAAGATCCAAATTGCAAGGCTTCACTGATTCATCTAATCCATCAGTTCCAGCAGAACAGCGGCTCCCTGTTCATCAGAACAAGATGAAGGTTCACACTGAAAATTAGAACTATAAGTAGTGATGGAGGTTCAACTCTTTTTTGAGATTCAGTTCTTAACGAGTCACTCAATAAAAAGACTGAGGCGTTTCTTTCCTGGGACTTGAATGTGGTACTCTTTTTTGCCGGAGTGACTCCAGAGTCCTGAGTCACTGAAAAGATTTGTCCACTCCGAATGAATCGTTTGCGAATCTTGCATCACTTACTATCAGCAGGCCATACAGGAATAACAATAAGCACAATTCTACATGTTATTTTACGTGGTGCAGGATGGTGGTGCAGCCGCGGGATTATTTCATTGTTAATAAGTGTCGCGGTAGCAGGAGAGAAGGGTGATCGAAACACCGGTTTACACCGGGTTGGAGATGAGGTTTTAAAAATAAAAGCGTAACGTCGGACGTGGGGTAATAAATGCGTTGGGCAGAGGACACACACCGAGGGTCTTCCATCAGAATCCGAAGCTTCGGCGTTGACTGGTCTGTCACGGGAGAGGGGGACGTTCTGACAGAGGGGGTTTTATTTTTTACGGCCGCAGGGAACACACTGCGAGCTGCGGGCTACGGGGTGCGTCGGACCATTAATCTGGTGTCGGCCATTTGGGCTAATCTCAGATACATAACCTTTGAGGATGACGGCAAAGAGGAAGGTGATGAAGTTCCAATTTCATTTTCACCACCGGCTGTGCCCACAGTGGTATGAATAAACCTCCCCTAACCTTTTGTCGTTCCTTCTCCTCTCATTTATTTGCCACTTTATATTTCACAGAATCGCTCTTAAAAGGGAAAAAAATGTCTTCACCTCCCGCCACCCAAATGTAATTCCAATTGGACGGCCACCAGCAAAGCCAGTGTTTCCTGAGCTGTTTTTCCCCAGGGAACTACACCACTTACAACTTATCTAAACATCAAAAATATGCAGAACTGTACATATCATTATAATGGCCAACTTATAGTTAGTGATGCATGACTCTCAAACGATTCATCTGTAGCGAACAAATCTTTTAAATGACTCCTTAGTCTGGAGTCAATGACGAGAGCGAATTTTAGATTCACAAACTGAAAACAGTCACTAAGGACAAACATATTTGGCAAAATTCATATTGGATGTCACTAATTTACACTTTGCATTCCACCATAATACATCATTTTGACGGAACTACGATGTCGATGTATTATGAATTCATGGTTCAGGAAGTGCTCCCTTTCAAACCGTGCGGTACACAAACTGAACTAAACAAAACACGAGGCGGAAGAATGAACGATTCTTTTCACTGAGTGACTCGCCAAGAACTGAATCTCAAAATATGAGTCGAACCGTTCATCACCACTAATGAAACTTGAACTTGTTCTGATGAACACAGAGTTGCTGTTCTGCTGGAACTGATGGATTACGTAGATGAATTGAATTAGTGCAGCCTGGTCATTTGGATATTGCAACACAAGAGCTAGTTTCCATTATTTATTTTGAGTGAAATTTGAAACATTTTCACATTTCTTTCAACCGTAATATGAATACTAATATATACTCCTGTAATATAGTACTCCTGGTGCTTTTTGGAGAGCTCCTACTCACTTCTATTTCTTCTTCTTCTTGTTGTTTTGTGGAGGGAGATTGAGACCAACAAGACAAGACCGAGGAAAGAATTGGATTCTGTTGCTGGGGACAAGAGACTTCAAGAAGAATAAAGGAAAACCCCTTTCAGGTTATCAACCCTTTCAACCCTCCACGACCCACAAAATATCAAGATAAACATTCCGCACCGAGTCTCCAGGAGGTGACGGGACCTCTGGATGCCAATTTAGCGCTGAGCAACTGAAAGCGGAGTGGAGGAGAAGAAACAGTGCAGATATTGCAGAGTAAGACCCGCTCAGCAACTTAAGCGAGCTGTCATTCAGTTTGAGGGCAGAAGGAAAGAGGAAAGAGCGAGGGAATAGACGACAGAGTAAGAGTTATTCTGATTTCGACCTAAGGGTAAGTAGTTATTAAAATATATATGTATATATATATATATAAAACATTGATTTAAGTATTGTTATTTTAAAATATAGCAATACATACATTTAATAATTAAATATAATAATTATTACAGTGATGGTAATAATAAATATACTGTGTACAAATATCTATATCTATATCCTGAACGTTCAGATCAACTGACAGTTTCCATGATTACCAGAACCCCTTAATGATCATTATGATTATCACTCACTCTGGAGTGGAAGTCTAGCCCGTGTGGTGGTGAAAAAGTTAATGCTGCTATGATAGAAAGGTATGGGAGCGGTCAGAGTGCCCATGCTGACCCCTGTCCACCCCTGAAAGCACCTACAATGGACACTTGAGCGTCAGAACTGGACCATGGAGCAATGGAAGAAGGTGGCCTGGTCTGATGAATCACGTTTTCTTCTACATCATGTGAATGGTCAGGGTTAAGGTCCGATCAGATGGAGCATCTGTGGGATGTGCTGGAACAACTTGCACGATCCATGGGGGCCCCACCTCACAACTTCCAGGACTTAAAGCTTCTGCGGCTAAGGTCTTGGTGCCAGATACCACAGGACACCTGCAGAAGTCTTGTGGAGTCCATGCCTCCACGGGTCAGAGCTGTTTTGGTGGCACAAGGGGGGAACTACACTATAGTGTTATTAGTGGTGGTTTTAATGTTGTGACTGATGGCTTTTGTATGTATTATATTGTTTGTTTGATAATAATATTAATATTATTATTATTATTAGTATTAGTAGTAGTAGTAATAGTAGTAGTAGTAGTAGTAGTAGTAGTATTTATAATAAGAATTTAAAATGATGTGATGACTTTCGGTCATAAATAAGGAAAATGCAATTTTTTTATATCATCCGTTTATCATTGTCTTCATATGAATCAACACACCCTGTGTCTCACTGTCTTTTCTACTTTTCTCTCGCTCCAGAAAATACTTTTAAGTGTCACCAGAGATAATCCACTCTTAATGGATTTTTGGGAGTCTGAGCATTACTTAATAAGTTAGCTTTCCTGAACTCCTGGAAGATCCTTGAGACCTTGGCAGGCCGCCGTGCGTTCCATTAAAAAAAGTCAATGGATGATGTGACCTTTCCAGCTCTGTTAATATGCCACCTCACTCATACTGAGAATAACTCCAGAGTATTCACCACAAGAGAAAGACAAAAGACGCTGGATTTATACTGAATCCGACAAACAACGACAACAAAGTGGAAGTCCATTCATTTCTATGGAAAAGTCGGATTCCACAAGCGACAAGCTCCGCCCCCTCAGTGATAAGCCCAGCCATCCTCTCTGGCCCGAGGTTTCTGCATCTGATCAAGGCTCGTAAGTCAAATTTTAACACTACGACCGGAAGCCACGGTTGCTAAACAACTGCTAAGCGGTGTTACCGAAACCTAATTTACACTACAAGTTACAAAAAAAGTTTTTACACCAAAATTAATAAATTAATCGCTAATTTTAGCCGATTGGGGCCTTTCCCATTGCCAGGAGAAATGGGGTTCTTTTCTGGTGCATCACGTTTGATGTCACAAACACATAATCGATAATGTCACGAAACTTAAACAAACAACGACATAAAACTGTAAAAACTAGAAAAAAAAAAATTTTTAAGGGATTTAAAAGAATCGATTGTTCGTGAACCACACAACACCGTCCTTCAGAGGTGGGGAGCGGAGGCGCTCCTCCGGTTCAGACACCGGCTTGGGGCAGTGCTGGAGTGGCTCGGAGCCCGGTGGGGGAGTGTGGGGGTTCTCCGCTGTGATCCCCTCGGCGCGATCCCCACACTCACAATATTTCATGGTCCCCCATGGGAAAATTCTATAACTTTTGATTTTGAATTCAAAATTGGATATGAAGTGATGGAATGATACACAGATATTCCTGTCTTTTAACGCACCAACGTCCGTAACTTCAATGCGTGTGGCACAGATAAAGGGGCCAAAATTTGCGTGCCGTGGTTACATCAAAGCCGATCCGAAACTGGAGCACGTGTAACCGGGTTTTTCGTGCAGTGGGAAAGGGGCAATAAATATACTTCAGAAGAACATATTATATATAAATATACTGTATATATATATCATTGGATGCTGCCATATTCACTGTCAAAAAATAATTTTAATGAAAACAATTTGCATTTAAAAAAGTCTTAAAAAAAAAACCATTCAAAAAAATTTAAATAATCAAAATTATTTTTTGTATATTTGGCTATTTCGTAATATATATTTCCTTTTACTCTGACTGTCAAGCTTGTTTTTAATGCTTTATTTTGATTTTATTCCACACATACTTCTTTTTTGAACTGACGTTCCAATAAATAAAAAATGTAAATTAGCTGTAACAGGCGATGACACTGAATTGAAATTTAGTGTGGAATGTGACATTTCACTTCCCTCGATGGACAGAATCACATTCATATTCAGTGGGAAAATTACTTTTTCCGGCGGTAGAAATACTGCTTCAAATTTCCAAAATGTCCAAATTGAAGGTGGGAAATAAATCACCCCTGCAGCTCAAACTGCATCAGTTTCGATTTGTTCCATTTTTATGGTGTTTTTTATTATTATTATTATTTTCTGAGGACCGCTAAATCTGGTTATCTTTTCATTTTAGCACAGCTACCTCTCTGCTGGAAGAATTCAATAACTGCACGAATGCTTGTCTCAACATTTTTCACTTGCTGAGAAAATACAGTTTTTCTTGCTTGTAAGGGGATCTTAGCTACCCAGACTTAGACTTAGAGTAGAATAACTAAAATAAAATAAATCCAGTCCCCACCAGGAGAGCAGAGCTGTCAACTCCGGCACGTCGAGCGACCGTGCGACACAGCACACCTCCTGCTTCTCATGCAGAGAAAACCCCAAAATCCCAGTCTGTTTTCCCTTTTCAACTGCACTAAATTCCTAATAATCACATTTCACGCTGCTCCCACACACACGGCAGCCGATGCCGAGGGTGCACGGCGAACAGGGAAGACGGGAAACCCGTGGCTTAGAAAGTTACGCTCGCTTATAATACAGGCACAGTACATCCCATAATTGTGATTTTAGAAATACTGTGTTTGCCGTTCAAATTGAAGAGTAATGGATTTGATTATCGTCGATTTTGTTTTACCTGGGACCGAAGGGTTATGCCAGAATTTGATGGGCAAATGATGGGTGGGTGGATGGATGGATGAAAGGATGGATAAATGATGGATGGATGGATAGATGGATAGATGATGGATGGATGGATGGATGGATGGATGGATGTCTAGATTATAGGATGGATGGATGGATGGATGGATGTCTAGATTATAGGATGGATGGATGGATGGATGGATAGATGGATGGATGGATGGATGGATGGATGGATAGATGGATGGATGGATGGATGGATGGATGGATAGATGGATGGATAGATGGATGGATGGATGGATGGATGGATGGATGGATAGATGGATGGATAGATGGATGGATGGATGGATGGATGGATGGATGGATGGATAGATGGATGGATGGATGGATGGATGGATGGATGGATGGATAGATGGATGGATGGATGGATGGATGGATGGATAGATGGATGGATAGATGGATGGATGGATGGATGGATGGATGGATGGATGGATGGATGGATAGATGGATGGATGGATGGATGGATGGATGGATAGATGGATGGATAGATGGCATCATCTCTTTTTTTTAGCAGCATCTCCATTCTGGGAGTTGACGGAAACAGATGTTTACGAAAACTATGTTTTACTGCGGGGTGTTGTCTTGGCTACGTCCACGAACCTATAAGTTCTGAAAGTTCTGAAAGTTGAAAGTATTTTGATGTGACTCCTCCTGGTGCTCGTCCTTTCTTCCCCAGCGCTAAACCCTCAGGAAGTGAGTTCCTGACTCGGATCGTCGCCCTGCGAACTGCCAAACGAGCGGACCACCACCCGCCTCCACCCTCGTGGAAAGGCTCAGACTTTTGGCTGGTTCTATTAGCTCTACAAATAAGAACTGAGAATTGGATTTGGTTTATTCCCCCAATTACGCTTTCATGTACGAGGAATTTGTTCCCACGAAGATTAGTGATACACTACAAAAGTAGCCGAATATAAAAAATATTGCGAAATAAAAAATAAAGTTGACAAATAACAAACAAAAATATCAAAATATAAAAAACAGCTAAATAACCAAATATAAAAAAGTTGCGAAATACAAAAATAAAAATAAAAATAAAGCCAATTACCCAAATATACCATCCATAGCCAAATATAAAGGAAAGAAAATTGCCAAATATCTTTAATAACCTAAATTTGTGACAGTGACTGATGTTTTGGGTCTCAAGGAGGCAAAGGTCATTTTTCAAATGATGTGTAAAACATCGGAAACCGAACCTATGTTAAGAAGATATGGTTATTTGAATGTTGGAACACCTAAACTCCTCTCGCAAAGACAATGTCCCTCAAAGATCCTGGATTTTTCCACACTTCAGAGGCAGGTAATGGGCAGGGACAACAGCTGGTTAACTCCGCCCCCAACCACTCTGTCATTGTCAGTGGGTTAAAGTGTGTTAAGTGTGTAGAGAATAAAAAATACCACATGAAAATATATGATCCCCTCCCTAAGTATGTTATTTATTTCTTATTTGTTAATATTTATTTAAATTAATTTATGAAATTTTCTTATATATTTTTTTCATTAATGTATGAAAATACTGAAAAATGCATAATTCAAGTTAATCCTTTAATTTTATGTTTAAGTTTTTTTTTTCATTCTAAATTCATGTTCACTATTAGTAGCATGACCCCTCTATTATTCTGAAACATCTAAACATTCCCATTTCCTGTCTTTATTGTTTTATAACAATGATCGTTTTAGGAAAGTGACACTTTTCAGATCTCCCACTTTTCCAACATATCACCAGTGCATTCTGGGAATTGGTGTTTTCTGGGAGAATCCCGCTGTCCGCTGTCTTGCATTTGAAAGATTGAAAAAAAAAAATAATCTTGGAACTCGTGAAACTTTCATTCGTCATCAATCGATCGTCATCAGTCTGTTGAGTCCTTGTCAACAAGGACAACAAGGACAAGTGTTTTTTGTTTTTTTTTAATGGGAGGGGTCTAAATGAAACTCTGAAACAACAGCCAGTGAAAACAAAGCGGAAAATAGATAACCACGCCTACACAATGCGTCACCCAGACCGAGACACAGAGACAAAATAAATCTTTCGAGTTGATTTGCGGCACTTCGAGTTCCCGACCCATCACTGTCACGCCAAAAAAAACACAAAAAATACCAAAAAACAGCCAAATATACCAAAAATAACCAAATAAAAAAACAAAATAGCCAATGACAGTTATGGATCTCACACCTTGACACCTGGACTCCTCTTCCTGCTCGCACTTCCTTCCCCGGCGCTAAAACCTCCACGGGGACCATCCCTGCTCTCCGTCTAATTTGGAAAGTAATTGGGAAACGAGCGGACTTCCACGAACCTGACACCTGAGCGAGGTGGTTAGCCTCTCGCTCACCCGCCTGCAGTCTATTAGAGCTGATAGCATCTCATTCCCCACCTCTTTGTCTGGCTGCAAACTTCTGAAGGAGGACAATCTCCTGGGTGAACACAAAGGATTTTGGGAGATTACCAGAGTGCTCGTCCTTCGTTCCTCCTCTCGGAGTTGTGCTGCTTCGAACATCGCGCTGCCTCGCCCATCGGGTCTGAATTTCGGCGTTAGCAGATCTACGAGTAGGAACGAACAACTATGAACGAAGAATCTTGATCCGTTTATTCTGCTGTGTGGGTTTTTCGTATGCGAGGAATTTGTTGGGGTGAGGATTGGTGCATTGCTGAACAGACAAATTGCGTAAAAAAGAGCATAACCCTCTGAAAAATTGAAAATGGAACATCCGGCAAATAGACAAAGAAAACAAAATTAAACATAGCCAAATAAAATAACAAAAAAAGCCAAATATACAACTAAAATGAAGAATATACAAAAAATTATTATATTCTAACGCAAGACCTATTCCAAGGCGATTTTAAGGCCATGTTCTCTCACAGCCACATCAAATGTGAAATGATCCATGTCATTTAATCTGGAGGTGTATATAAACTAAACACTAAGACTAATAAAAAATAAAAAATAACAATATTAATAATAAAAATGACAAAATACTGCGTTCTTTCCCAGGGTCCCTTTATAAAAAGCCCCTCTCAGCTTCAACGGTCGTCCCAGCCTAGCGTTGAAACCGCTTTGTTCTAACTATTCATCGTCCCAGTGATTGGTTGACAAAGTGACAGCGTTTCATTGATCCGGGACTTGATCCAAGAAGCCGGAAGCTTCTGATCGTTCTGATCTGTGTCGACTCCTCCGATAAAGTCAAACGCTTCCAAATCCCAGATCAGCAGAGAAATTAGCCTAGTTAGGAAGCGGGGCGGGGGTGGCTGGGGGCTCGAGCTGGAATGGCTGTGTGTGTGTGTGTGTGTGCGTGTGTGTGTGCGTGTGTGTGTGTGTGTGTGTGTGTGTGTGTGTGTGTGTGTGTGTGTGTGTGTGTGTGTGTGTGTGTGTGTGTGTGTGCGTGTGTGTGTGTGTGTGTGTGTGTGTGTGTGTGTGTGTGTTGGTCTGTGTGTGAATGTTGGGAGGATCTGTGGGCGGGGGAGGTATTCGTCATCCAAAATATTCGATTCCAGAGGAACATCCTGATTATGCATTACTGACTTTTCCAAAAGCCGAAAATAGAAAGGAAATATTAAAAATCTAGATATGTAAGCATTCATCAGGGAACGTGTAGTAGTAGACTAGTAGTGCACTCGAGGTGGTAGTACTGGTACTAGATTAGTAATTCCAAAGCATAAAATTTGAGACTATATTAAAAAAATCTAGAAATAAGAGCTATCATCAGCAAACATGTATGGGTAGTCTAGTAGTACACTACTACTAGACTAGTACTAGACTAGCAGTCCAGACAACATTGAAAATCTAAAAATGTGAGCTATCATCAGCAAATGTTAAGCAGTAGACGAGTAGTAGACTAGTACTAGACTAGCAGTAGACTAGTGGTATACTAATAGTAGACTGGTGCTATATAAGTAGTAGACTAGTGCTATACTAGATGTAGACTAGTGCTATACTAAGAGTAGAGTGGTGCTATACAATTAGTACACTATTGCTTTACGAAGAGTAGACTAGTGCTATACAAGTAGTAGACTAGCACTATACTAAGAATAGACTAGTGCTTGACCAGTAGTACGCTAGTGTTACACTAGCAGTAGAATAGTGCTATACTAGCTGTAGACTAGTGCTATACTGAGAGTAGACTAGTGCTAGACTAGCAGTAGACTTGTGCTATACTAAGAGTAGACTAATGCTATAAAATAAGTAGGTTATTGCCATATTATGAGTAGACTAGTGCTATACAAATAGTAGGTTAGTGCAATACTAAGAGTAGACTAGTGCAAAACAAGTAGTAGACTAGTGCTATAAAAGTAGTAGACTCGTACTAGACTAGCAGTAGACTAGTGGTATACTAACAGCAGACTTGTGCTAGAGTAATAGGAGACGAGTGCTATACTAGCAGTAGATTCGTACAAGACTAACAGTAGACTAGTGCTATTCTATCAGTGGACGAGTACTACACTAGTAGTAGAATAGTACTATACTAAGAGAGGATTAGTGCTATTCAAGTAGAAGACTTGTGCTATACTAGTAGTAGAATAGTACTATACTAAGAGAAGATTAGCGCTATTCAAGTAGAAGACTTGTGCTATACTAGTAGTAGGCTTGTGCTATACTAACAGCAGACTAGTGCTATACTAACAGTAGACTAGTGCTATACTAACAGCAGACTAGTGCTATACTAACAGCAGACTAGTGCTATACTAACAGTAGACTAGTGCTATACTAACAGCAGACTAGTGCTATACTAACAGTAGACTAGTGCTATACTAACAGCAGACTAGTGCTATACTAACAGCAGACTAGTGCTATAATAACAGTAGACTAGTGCTATACTAACAGCAGACTAGTGCTATACTAACAGCAGACTAGTGCTATACTAACAGTAGACTAGTGCTATACTAACAGTAGACTAGTGCTATACTAACAGCAGACTAGTGCTATACTAACAGCAGACTAGTGCTATACTAACAGTAGACTAGTGCTATACTAACAGCAGACTAGTGCTATACTAACAGCAGACTAGTGCTATACTAACAGTAGACTAGTGCTATACTAACAGCAGACTAGTGCTATACTAACAGCAGACTAGTGCTATACTAACAGTAGACTAGTGCTATACTAACAGCAGACTAGTGCTATACTAACAGCAGACTAGTGCTATACTAACAGTAGACTAGTGCTATACTAACAGTAGACTAGTGCTATACTAACAGCAGACTAGTGCTATACTAACAGCAGACTAGTGCTATACTAACAGTAGACTAGTGCTATACTAACAGCAGACTAGTGCTATACTAACAGCAGACTAGTGCTATACTAACAGTAGACTAGTGCTATACTAACAGCAGACTAGTGCTATACTAACAGCAGACTAGTGCTATACTAACAGCAGACTAGTGCTATACTAACAATAGACTAGTGCTATACTAACAGCAGACTAGTGCTATACTAACAGCAGACTAGTGCTATACTAACAGTAGACTAGTGCTATACTAACAGCAGACTAGTGCTATACTAACAGCAGACTAGTGCTATACTAACAGTAGACTAGTGCTATACTAACAGTAGACTAGTGCTATACTAACAGTAGACTAGTGCTATACTGACAGTAGACCAGTGCTATACTAACAGTAGACTAGTGCTATACTAACAGTAGACTAGTGCTATACTAACAGTAGACTAGTGCTATACTAACAGTAGACTAGTGCTATACTAACAGAAGACTAGCGCTATACTAACAGTAGACTAGTGCTATACTAACAGTAGACTAGTGCTATACTGACAGTAGACCAGTGCTATGCTAACAGCAGACCAGTGCTATACTAACAGCAGACTAGTGCTATACTAACAGTAGACTAGCGCTATACTAACAGTAGACTAGTGCTATACTAACAGTAGACTAGTGCTATACTAACAGTAGACTAGTGCTATACTAACAGTAGACTAGTGCTATGCTAACAGCAGACTAGTGCAATACTAACAGCAGACTAGTGCAATACTAACAGTAGACTAGTGCTATACTAACAGTAGACTAGTGCAATACTAACAGCAGACTAGTGCTATACTAACAGTGGACTAGTGCTATACTAACAGTAGACTAGTGCTATACTAACAGTAGACTAGTGCTATACTAACAGCAGACTAGTGCAATACTAACAGCAGACTAGTGCAATACTAACAGCAGACTAGTGCAATACTAACAGTAGACTGGTGGTATACTAACAGCAGACTAGTGCAATACTAACAGCAGACTAGTGCAATACTAACAGTAGACTAGTGCTATACTAACAGTAGACTAGTGCAATACTAACAGCAGACTAGTGCTATACTAACAGTAGACTAGTGCTATACTAACAGTAGACTAGTGCTATACTAACAGCAGACTAGTGCAATACTAACAGTAGACTAGTGCAATACTAACAGTAGACTGGTGCTATACTAACAGCAGACTAGTGCAATACTAACAGCAGACTAGTGCAATACTAACAGTAGACTAGTGCAATACTAACAGCAGACTAGTGCAATACTAACAGTAGACTAGTGCTATACTAACAGCAGACTAGTGCAATACTAACAGCAGACTAGTGCAATACTAACAGTAGACTAGTGCTATACTAACAGTAGACTAGTGCAATACTAACAGCAGACTAGTGCTATACCAACAGTGGACTAGTGCTATACTAACAGTAGACTAGTGCTATACTAACAGTAGACTAGTGCTATACTAACAGTAGACTAGTGCTATGCTAACAGCAGACTAGTGCAATACTAACAGCAGACTAGTGCAATACTAACAGTAGACTAGTGCTATACTAACAGTAGACTGGTGGTATACTAACAGCAGACTAGTGCAATACTAACAGCAGACTAGTGCTATACTAACAGTAGACTAGTGCTATACTGACAGTAGACCAGTGCTATGCTAACAGCAGACTAGTGCTATACTAACAGTAGACTAGTGCTATACTAAGAGTAGACTAGTGCTATACTAACAGCAGACTAGTGCTATACTAACAGTAGACTAGTGCTATACTAAGAGTAGAGTAGTGATATACTAGTAATATGCTAGTGCTCTACCAGCACTCGATTCGCAGTTACGAAACCCAGCAATAGAGCCAATATCAAAAACTAGAAATGTGAGCTATCATCAGTAAATGTGTAGTAGTAGACTAGTAGTAGACTCGTAGTACTCAATTTGACACTGTGGTAGTAGACTGGAAGAAGACTAGTCGTAAATGAGTAGTATATTAGTAATACACTAGAAGTAGACCAGAAGCAGACTGGTAGTAGAGTGGCACTAGACTAGTAGTAGTCTAGTAGCAGAATAGCAGTAGAGAAGTAAACAGGCTAAATTCATGGATATAGGTTTCATGGATGGAATCTCCTATTGTTTATTTTAACTTTCTGTTGATTTTCCATTGATGCCGCATATTCAGTGTCTGTGTGAGATTTTGAGTCATTACTAATCTCTTTGGATCCAACCAGAGACACCTCATGATGGGCGTGTGTGTGTGTGTGTGTGTGTGTGTGTTGTTTTATATATATATATATATATATATATATATATACATAGAAATATACAGTATACAGTATACTGTGTATTTATCTCTGTATGTTGACACATAGGCAGGTTGTTTTGCCGAGCTGCCGGGCTTCCCCTCATTATAATTCGGCGTGAGGCATTTGAAGGAATAAGGACGTGATTGAGGGCCCTCGCCAGCTGCCTCCTGCAGTATTCTGATCCACGCGTTCTTTAATGTGGTCAAGTCGGCTGTTGTCTGAAGTCCGCCATCGCATCCCTCCCTCCCTCCCTCCTTCAAATTGGTACAGGAACAGGAAACCGCAGCGGTCGTTTGGACCAACAAAAATATAAAACTCAAAACAATATTTTATTTGCATTTTCCAGGAGGGCGAACCTGCTTCTAGGTCCTGGATTATGTGCCATCCTCGATTGGCTCAGCACTCGGGGACTGAGATCCCGGAGCGGGTTTCCTCACCGAGAGAAACAAAAAGGTTTGCGAGTCGTCATCCCAAGTGTTCGACCCCAGAGGAACGTCCTCGTTACTGTGCATTATGGACTTCTACTGGAAATACGGAAATAGCAAAAGATATCAACATTTGAAAAATGTGAGCTATCATCAGTTAACATATTGTGGTAGACTAGTAGTTGACTAGTAGTAGACTACTAATAGACTGGGAGTAGACAAGTAGTAGACAGGTGATAGACTGGCGTAGACTAGTAGTAGAATAGTAGTAGGCTAGTTATTTACTGGGAATAGACCAGTAGTAGACAAGTAGTAAGCTAGTAATATACTAGTAGTAGACGAATAGTAGACTAGTAGCAAGCTAGTAACAGACTGAGTAGACTAGTAGTAGACTAGTGATAGACTGGGAGTAGACTAGTAGTAGACTTGTAATAGACTGGGAATAAACTAGTAGTAGACTAGTAGTAGGCTAGTAATATAGTGGGAGTAGGCTAGGAGTAGACTAGTAATAGTCTTGGAGTAGACTAGCGTAGACTGGGAGTAGACAACAATTTGACTGGTAATAGCCTGGGAGTAGATTAGTAGTAGACTAGTAGTAGGCTGGGAGTAGACTTCTAGTAGACTAGTAGGAGACTAGAAATAGACTGGATGTAGACTACTAGTAGATTAGTAGTAGACTAGTAATAGACTGGGAGTAGACTAGTAATAGACTTGTATACTTGAGTAGACTAGTAGCAGACTAGAAACAAGCTAGTAACAGACTGAGTAGACTAGTAGTAGACTAGTAGTAGACTAGTGATAGACTGGGAGTAGACTAGTATTAGACTAGTCATTGACTGGGAATAAACTAGTAGCAGACAAGTAGTAGACGAGTAATATGGTAGGAGTAGACTAGTAGTAGACTAGTAGTAGACTAGTAATAGACTGGGAGTAGACTAGTTGTAGACTGGGAGTAGACTACAAGTTGACTGGTAATAGGCTGGGAGTAGACTAGTAGTAGACTAGTAGTAGACTGGGAGTAGACTACTAGTAGACTAGTAGTAGACTAGTAATAGACTGGGAGTAGACTAGTAGTAGACTGGGAGTAGACTACAAGTTGACTAGTAATAGACTGGGAGTAGACTAGTAGTAGACTGGGAGTAGACTACAAGTTGACTAGTAATAGACTGGGAGTAGATTAGTGGTAGACTGGGAGTAGACTACAAGTTGACTAGTAATAGACTGGGAGTAGACTACAAGTTGACTAGTAATAGACTGGGAGTAGACTAGTAGCAGACTAGTAATAGACTGGGAGTAGACTAGTAGCAGACTAGTAATAGACTGGGAGTAGACTAGTAGTAGACTAGTATTATACAGGGGGATGGAGGTAGAGCTGGTGGTCTAGTAATCTAAAGGTTGCTGGTTCGATCCCAGGCTCCTCCTGCTAGCATGCTGTAGTGTCCTTGAGCAAGACACTTAACCCCTCATTGCTCCTGATGGCTGCGTCCGTCAGTGTCTGAATAACTGTAAGTTGCTTTGGATAAAAGCGCCTGCTAAATGACTAAATGTAAATGTAAATACTAGTACTAGACAATTAGTAGACTAGTAACAGACTAGTAGTAAGCTAGTAATAGACAGGTAGTAGACTATTAGTAGACTTGTAGCACATTAGTAGTAAGCTAGTAATAGACTAGGAGTAGACTAGTAGTAAGCTAGTAACAGACTTGAGTAGACCAGGCGTCCTATCCCTGAACTGGGATATGTTATATATGTTGTTCCTCCATAAGTAGCATACCTCTTCTCTACCTCGACTCCCTCTACTCTACTTTACCCTATCCTACCATACTCTAACTCTCCCTCTACTCTACCTCTACTCTTCCTCTATCTCTTCCTCTATTTTACTCTCTATTTTACCTCTGCATCTACTTTACCTCTACTCTACCTCTCATTCTACTCTACCTCTACTCTACCACTTGTTAACATTTGCCATCTTGAAGACTATGTTGTTCATCTCAAATCCCTGTGTCTCCTTGTATATTTTAAATGTTGAATAAGAGTATTAACTGTGTTGTTTATGTATATGATCCTCACTCGTATCACTCCCTCCACTTCTTTACATATTGTTGTAGTACATAACAGTCACGGCACATAGTATTCTACTGCCCATGCGCTGGTTGCAAAATGATGTCGCCCTTCCAAACCTCCCTTAACGCCTTTAAAATGTCCTTCTTCAAGTCACTTATGTCTCGGTGTCTCGCCTGTTTTTTGTTTTACCCTCGTTACTCATGATCTGATGTAGCCAGTAAATATCCTGGAAGTGCCGCAGGGACTGTTTAAGGACAGAGTGGAATAATGACAAAGCACTGTCGGCCTGGCGGTGTGGCCTTCAAGGGATCTCCCAACGACTGTCTCAGACCTGACCCAAATTCAAATTCTCAGCCTAATACTGGGGGAAATGTTTTCTCCGGGGAAGGAACTGGGGACTTTAACCAGAGGTTATTTCCCTTTTTAAAGTCCTAACAGGAAAGGTTTAGAACTATGAATAGGTGGCCTAATTATAGGTATTGGCAAATGCGAGGGGGGTGATTTAAACCAAATGACCTAATTGGCCTGGCGCAGCTTCTGCCTTTGTGCTTTGACTGTAACTGCATTATATAGAAAGGAGAAAAACTATAAGGAGGCAGGAGGCTCCTGACAAAATGTCTGTTACATTATTCTCACTATTCATTTGATCAATGGTAAATTCAAGTGGATCTTATTAGGCATTTGTGTTACGTTCTAGCACAAGCGGCCAACAATTAAAGCACAATTTCCATTGGGTAATTTTGCAAATTAGAAAACACCTTTCAAGGACTTACGGGAGATAATCTGCTTTTGCTAAAAGCCCTCGAGGAAAAATGGCGGCAAACCACAACAGAACAAGACAAGTGCTGCTCAAAGTTCACTCCTCAGGGCTTTCACTTAGCGGTGAACCAGCCCTGTTTTTTTTCTGTTTCTAACCCCTTTGAATCTACCTCTGCCTCCTTTTGCTCTCCCCCCCTCTACATCTACCTCCCTCTACCTCCCTCTGCTCTACATCCACCTCTCTCTACTCTATCTCCCTCTGCTCTACCTCGCTCTACATCCCTCTGCTCTACCTCCCTCTACGTCCCTCTACTCTACCTCCATCTGCTCTACCTCGCTCTACACCCAATTCCCTCTACTATACCTCTCTCTGCTCTACCTCCCTCTACGTCCCTCTACTCTACCTCCATCTGCTCTACATCGCTCTATACCCACCTCCCTCTACTATACCTCCCTCTGCTCTACCTCCCTCTGCTCTACCTCCCACTACTATACCTCCCTGTACTCACCTCCCTATACTCTACCTCCCCCTACTCTATGTCCCTCTGCTCTAACTCCCTCTATATCCACCCCCTTTGTTATACCTCCCTCTACATCAACCTCCCTCTACTCTACCTCTCTCGACTCTAACTCCCTCTACTCTAACTCCCTCTACTCTAACTCCCTTTACTCTAACTCCCTCTACTCTAACTCCCTCTACCTCTATTCAACTCTACCCCCTCCACTCTACCTCTACATATATCTACCTACCTATCTACTTTACCTGTACCATACCTCTCCCTCCACTATACTTTGACACTACTCTACCTGTACTCTACATTTACCTAAATTCTACTCTTCTTCTCTTCTCTATCACCCTCTATTCAACTCGACTGCTACCCAAATCCTCCGTTACTCTACCTCCCATTGCTAAACCTTTACCTCCCTCCACTCTACCTTTACTCTATGCAACCTCTACCTCCCTCGCTTATACTCTACCGCTATTGTACTTTACTACTTTACTGCTTAACTTTACCCTCTACCTCTCCCTACACTACCTGCACTCTACCTTTACTCTACTCTCCCTCTTCTCTCCCTCAGTGTCGAACCAGCCCTGTTTTTTGTTTCTTTCAACCTTTGAATTTATTAAGGTGTACATCAAACAAATCCAGCCCACTTTGTATTGCCGACCGAGCCAATTCTTAAAATGGAGTCTCAAGGATGTAGCACTCGGACGGCAGGGGGGGAAACTCCGTTCTTTAAAGTCAAGGAACATGGCTCCATATCTCATCACAATGTTAACACAGCTGCTTGTCTGCAATCATGAAGGTAAAAATCCCAGTTGCTGCATCTGTGGTGGATTCAATCTGAATGTGCTAAAAGGAAATATAATTCACTTATGCACGTTTACTTTCCTGTAGGAATAAAGAAAGCCGCGACAAATTCAAATGCATTCTTTTGGTGGTTATGGACACATAATAGATGTTTTTTTTCCCTTTGGTCAATCCTGGATGAACTGATAATTACTATTGGTTTGTGAATTAGGTGAAGCATTACAGATCTACACCGGACACACACACACACACACACGCACACACACACACACACATACACACACACACACACACACGTGCAAAACCCTTGTCGCATGTGCAACCCACAAAAAAAAAACAAGAAATCCCCATCGTGTCATTCCATTAAATATTTTAATGGAATATTAAGCTTCCAATAAACGTGGACACAAACATAACTCTAAACCCATGTTAATGGGAAATAGCCCATTAAGTGGGTCTTTAGCTCAATCCCTCCCTCTCTGAGTCTCAGTGATTAAAAGTTATTTGGCGGATATTATCCAATATCGGCTGTTTTTTTTTTTGTGGGAATCAACAATACAGTTAAAATCATCTGCGACCAAAGAAAATCGATTTAAAGCGCAATATATCACATGTGTATGGAAGGCGGCGATTGGACTGAACGACGAGATCTTCCCGTAACAAGGGCGTTTGTGTCGACCTTCACCACAGTCACATCTCAAGGGAATTCTCCTTTTATTTGAGCCTGTCTTTGGTTTTCATGCATTGGTCAAAACACATTAGGTCGACGTGATAAATCCAAAGATCTTTCAACTCCATGGTCGAGACATAAAAGCGGGCAGTCTGCGACGGCACAAAATGTAATATTAATACTTGCACTTGACCCCGAGCTGGTGTCAGACCGTCACATAACAGCTTAGCAGCTCAGAATGGAATGGAATAAAATACGGCTTGAATCCATTGAAATAACGGTGATGAGGCTTAGCAGACCTGAACATCTCTCTATATATATCACACGTCAACTGGAGAGCTATTGATTAAAAAAGTGAGCCTAAATAGCTATGAGAAAGATAACTTGTGTGAAAGTTTAATATGACTTAAAACTGCCTGAACATCTCTTTATATACTGTCAGTATATAACATATTTTATATATAGATACATATGTTATTCATTCCCCGAGGAAAATTACAGTGTCACAGCGGCTTACATCGAAATAGACAATAATAAAAATAAAGCAATGTAATAAAAAAAGGAATGGCAATGTATTGTGCACAGTTAACTGCATGCAATACAATATGTATATATATATATATATACTAAACCTAATGATGAACAACAAAATGTAACCTAAAAAAAAAAACTGAAATGGATGGAAAATAGTAATAAAGATGACCACAATAAATAGAGTTAGATTTTGAAAAACAATAAAATAAAAAATATATATACATCAACTTGACCAGTGAACCAGAACCAAAATAAACAGTGAAACAGGAAGATGAACCTACAGATAACAAGAAACAAATGATAATGCACAATAAACCTAATAACATACGCCTAAAGAAATGGATGAGGTTGATAAAGAAAAGAAATTAAATTGATTGAAACAATATACAGTATATTGGTTCAAGAAATGACCCGATTAGCTCCAAACACGATAACTGCTGTAAAACTAAGTGGAATATAACAGCTTAAAAACCTGAACAACCCGATTGGCCGAGAGCGTCTCTCAGCATGTGGCACTGCAACGACACCACAACAAGGCCGCACCCAGGTATGGTACGACCAACACATCAACCCGCCTGAAAGCGATTTCAGGGATTTGCTGGGTCTATTTTTGGGGGATGTATTTCTAGGTCAGTGCGCGCACACACACACACACACACATACACACACACACACACACACACACACACACACACACACACACACACACACGGATATTCACACAAGCACTACCAACAATACACTCACAATATCATCAAAGCCATTCTTCCTATCGCATGTATCTATTATCTGAGCTCTTTGCTTCACTCACTCGAACACACACACACACACACACACACACACACACACACACGTATGAGCATAAAAACACATGCACACTTCACATCGTGTTAAAGTTAGATATCTTCCACTTTGAAGGCCTATTAACATTTAATAGTGAGGGGGACTTGCGAACAAAGGATGGGTTTTGAAAACAGCGAACACTGAGCACTACTGTATCTATCTATTTTGCCCCCCTCCAAAGGTAAGGAGGAAAAAAACATTCTGAGAGCAATATAACATCACAACGACACTGGAGCTTTTTTTTTTTTATTTATTTATTTTTTTTACGATGTCAGACACGCTATAATGACAGCAGCGACTGTGGAATCGGGTAACACGCAGCACTTTAGGATGTTATAACAAAGTTATAATTCCAATTTATGACGACAATAACCTCAAGATGTCGAGACACACAAATGCGCGCGCACACACACACACACACACACACACACACGCATAGAGGCGCATCTCGCTCGCTTGGTGGGTACTATATATATAACTAACCTGTTTTGGGGTCGACAGAGAAGTATGGCTGTCCTTGGAGGATGCTGTAGACGATCCGGGCGCTGTTTCCATATGTGGGGTCGTCGGCGTCCGTTGCTGTCACTTGGATCACGGACGTCCCTGAAATGTGACAACGGGCGACGGTTTAGGATGAATGATGTTTCACCAGAATGCACTATCTGTCTATTCATCTATCTAATCATCCATATATATATATATTGGGGTGATACACATGTTCAGCATTTGAACTGTTCCCATTGGGGATTTCACCATCATATGCAGATGACTACTGGTTTTATTTGAAGGAAAATAAAGTATTTAAGCATAATTTAAGTAAGGCCAATTTACATTTGAAGCAGCATTTTCATATGTTCAGCGGTTATAATTGGTTTTAAGGTTAATGATGATGGTAATGGTTTTACAGTTTCTTAAAAAAAAAGTGTAATGCACACATTTAACTGTCATTTGTGATTTCCACCATTAAATGCTGATGACTACTGGTTTATTTTTAAGGAAAAGAAAGAATTTAAAGGTGCAGTGTATGTAATTTACAGAAGGGACTTGGCAGAATTGGAAAATAATATTCATAAGTATGTTTTAATAAGTGTTGAATAATATACGTATGATATAATATAAGAATTATGTTACAATAAAGTCTGGCGAACCCAAATGCAGGACACAGAGGAGGCTCAGGAGTAGGTGCAAGGGTAAAGAGTTTATTGAGGAACAGGCAGGTGTCAAAACCAGGGGAACAGTCAAAGGGAAACTTATCGGCAGGGAACAGGCAGGAAATCAGGGTCCGGGAACAGGCAGGGAATCAGGGTGCAGGAACAGGCAGGGAATCAGGGTGCAGGAACAGGCAGGGAATCAGGGTCTGGGTAAGGGCAGGGAATCAGGGTCCGAGAATGGGCAGGGAGTCAAGGTCCAGGAACGGCAGGGAATCAGGGTCCGGGAACAGGCAGGGACAGGAACGGCAGGGAATCAGGGTCTCGGAACAGGCGGGGAATCAGGGTCCGAGAATGGGCAGGGAGTCAGGGTCCAGGAACGGCAGGGAATCAGGGTCCGGGAACAGGCAGGGAATCAGGGTCCGGGAAAGGGCAGGGAATCAGGGTCCGGGAACAGGCAGGGAATCAGGGTCCGGGAAAGGGCAGGGAATCAGGGTCCGGGAAAGGGCAAGGAATTGACACAGGAGGTAAGCCAGAGAATTCTATCTGCACAATCACACACACAGACACAACCATCTGACAGAGAACAGAGTGAATGGGGAAATGGTTAAATACAAGAGGAGTGACGAGGAAGGTGACGACAGGCGGTGAAATTGCTGACTGGGGACAGGTGTGCGGGGTGGAAGGGCTGTGAAACCAGAGACAGACAGAGGGAGCTAGAGAGACAGATGAACAAGCACAGGGCAGGATCCTGACAAATCAGTGTGTGGCGCGACTTTAGAATGAGCTGTTTTTATTTACATAGGGAGCAGGTACGCTCCACGGAGGTCGCCATGCTGCACCGCCATGTTTCTACAATGGCCCAGAGCAGACAAACCAAACACTGGCTCTAGAGAGGGACTTTTGAGTTCATCGCGAGTTTCGCGGCCACCATCTCTTCCACTGAGGCCGCCATGTTGCACCACCATGGGGAGGGGTATTCAGTTGGTTGCGATCTGCAGCCTCACCGCTAGATGCCACTAAATTCAACACACTGCACCTTCAAGCATTATTTTAACGTGATTTCTGTTAAACTAAGCTAGTCTTTGTGCCACATAGGATTTCTAAACATTTTTTTTATTTATTTGATTTGACACTTGATTTGATATGAATTCATACCAGTATCATACCAAACTACAAACTGGTAACTCCACTTATTGTGGTAGTCTGCAGGAAGGAATTAAACGCTTGCAAAAACACAAAAGATATCTTTCACAGGCCGGGCTCGTCCCCCCGTAGAGCAGATGATCTTTTTTCCATTAGTAAGCCAGTCACATAGATCATCTTAGCCTGTCCGCCTCCACTTTCATCACATCCTATTGGTTTCAATCCGTCTATTTCTACTGTCCGGTGTTGACTTATTGCTGGAGCCAGAAACATAATGCACTTTTAAAAGCTTAAGTTTGGGCCTTCTGAAATAGGATTAGTGCCTCCATGTTCTCCTCCCGCCGTGAAAAGTAACCTTGCACAAAGAGACGAACACTTCTTTTCTTTTCTTTTTTTGGGGCACGGATAACGCCCTCATCCTATCAGCCAGTTAGTAAACTTTCCCTTTGTCGGGGAAACAACAGGGGCCGGCCGTGAGGACGGCACCGCGTTTGGGAAGCAATAAAATCAACATCACAGACAGCACAATGACAAAAGCAATTTTCTCAGCAGGGATATCCTCAATTTCCTTATTTATTATCAGAATCATGACAAGAATTAGACAATAAAGCTTAAAAAAAAGCTTAACAGTCTAAAAAAGAACCATCCCAAAAAAATAGAAAAATAGCCAAACAAATAACCAATTATACAAAGAAGAGTCCCCAACAAATACTGTAATTGCAAAACATACAAAAATAGCCAAATATACAAAAAAAAGGCCTTATACAAAAATACAAAAACATTGATCTAATTCACAAAATTATTTTACAAACTAAATATTATTATTTTTTTCAAAAATATAATAATTGAATTAAGGGAAATTTATACAAAACATTTCCAAAAGCACAGAAACATATTTTTAGTCAAAAAAAAAAAAGTGACATGGAAATGATTTTGGGCCCCATGGCCAAAAAAGGTTGTTCCCCAAAACGAGCACTTGCGGCACTTCCATTCTTCGAGTTTGGTGTTAATGGACCAGCATTTACATTCTGCTGTTACCGTGACATCCCCACAGAACCGTCGATTGGTGAACTACGCACCATGTTAAATGTCAGCATATTGTCAGAAAAAAAGCAACCAAAAAAAAAAAACCAGTGAATGGGAAATGTTTTTGGCTCGCCGTGCTCAATCACAAACCCATTTTTCTTGGTGTTTTTTTTTGTTTGGTTTTTTTTAAGGATTGAGAACCAGTTGCGTAAGCGTACTCTCCTCCTCAATCATCCTCCATTTTCACTGACAATATTCTCCTGAGCGCTGACCCAAGTCAGCAGCGCTGCACCCTTGCTTTGAAACCCTTTAATAACTCTCCACTCGTCAACAAGGTGGAATGCCAGGCAGGGGAAGGATGGAGGACTAATATATATATATATTCATCAGTCAGTCAAAGAAAAGAAAAACGTCTCCATCAAGTGCAGGAGAGTCGACAATTGATACACCGCTTTCATCCAGCACTCCAAAAATGTGATTGAGTTGAGTTGGAAAGGTTTGAAATGGTTACCTGGCACTCGTGATGGACTGGCAATAAGACTGGCAAACAATTCATTCGTAAAGAACGAATCGTTTGCAGAGACCAGATCGTCGCAACGACATGGGGAGTTGGGAGTTGGTCCAAAAGGCCAAATGGCCCAAATAAATCGAAATTTGCGTTTCTGTTCAGTGAGTCAAAAACTTAAAATAATTACAGTGGACTTAATTAATGTAGCCAAAAAGTACATATGTATATGATTTGGCATTTGCCGTATTCGTGTAGACTTTTTTTTTTTTACTCGTCAAGAACCGAATCTCAAAAAAGAGTCAAATCTTTGAACGCAGAGCTGCTCTTCTGCTGGAACTGATGATTCAGTGCAGCCTTGCAATGTTTGATCTTGCGTCACAAGTGGCAGTTCCCATTCATATTTATTTAAAGGGTAATCTCAGACATTTTTTGCGTCACACGCCAACTGAACCAAATGAACAGAGAGTCCGGGGAAAAAAACAAAACGTGACTCGTCGAGAACCGAGTCTTAAAAAAGGAGTCTAACCTTTCATGGCTACCTGGCACGTGCTCAGCTAATCAATGATGATGGAGGGGGAAGAAAAAAAGGAAAGAAAAGAACATCACTACCAATTAGCCGCCACACACCCACTCATCCATCCCTCCATTCCTTCACCCCTCCAGCCCTCCATTCCTCTATCCCTCTACCCCTTCAGTCCTCCATTCCTCCACCCCTCCGCCCCTCCATTCCTCCATCCCTCCACTCTTCCATCCAGGCAGGCCACTTCCTGGGCTTGGAAGCCCCCAGTATCGACGCCAGCTCGAGGATTAGCGCTGTGGAGTGTGAGGACGACTGATTGTTACAGACGATTTGACGCCGGACGCCCAAGAGGAATTACTTTAATGGGCTTGAGCAAAAAAAAAAAAAAAAAAAGAGCAAGTGGGTGGGGAAAAAAGGGTGTAATTATTTTCCCCTTCACAGATAGCGATTGATTACTTTTGTGCAGCCAATGGTGAAGTTTGGAGCCGACAAAGTCAAAACTTTTGCGTAACGAAGAGTCCCTCTCTTTTCCTTTTTTCTTTTTTGTTAACAATTCATGCCGACGCTTATACAGTAGATTGATTGGAAGTCGCCGTGGTATTTTCTTTTACGCCAATTATCTGCTTCGTCTGCACCCCCAGCTTGGCTGGAGATGTCTGCTGAGTGCAATAATTGACATTTTGACATTTCTTTTTGGACATATGAAACATCTGGAACAAACCTCCATCCGTAAAACATAGACCGATAAAGAAAAAGAGAGAATGGGAATCTCCATTGGACCAGCGAGATAGAGAGGCTGTTTTGGTTTGTTTTGATCATTTTATGATAGACTACTGTTCTCTGCAACGTCTTAAAATCGCGCACGTTGGATTTATACCAATTAGGCTCATTGGCACAGTCTTGGCAAAACCTTGATTCCCACCTGTGTCGTTCATCAATAACGATCGATTGTATTTGTGCTGCCAGTAGTAAAGTTTGGGGCCACCAAAGTCGAAATTTTTGCAAAACGAGGAGTCTCTCTTTTTTGGACAGAAACAAAACAATACAATAGACATTAGACACCTCAAGCTTGAGTGGAGGTATCTGCCTAGTGCACTAGGCCACGAGCTACAGTATAGTGCAATAATTGATATTTTGACATTTTGTTTTGGACATATTTCAACATTTTAACATCAACATGTCACACGTTAGACAATGCTATTATGATTGCATCCACAGTTCTCGACACTGAAGCATCTGGAACAAAACTTCATCGTTAATACTACCACAAAACAAGTGTCAGAAAAATGTTCAAACTCACATCTACATGAGAATGGCTTTCAGACAAAGCGAGTGGGAAGCGAGTGATTCATGCTGGATTCCGACCTGGACGCACATTGGCTTGTTTTGATCAAGTTATGATAGACTACCGCTCCCTCTAATGTCTGAAAATTGAGCACTGTAACTATTGAGGCAACACTCTCGGGCGATTCGTTCATAACAAACTAATCTTTTAAATGACTCAAGAGTCGGGAGTCGCTCCGCGGAAAGAGTGGAACTTCGACTAACAAACCGAAACTGTAATTCACTGACTGAGGGCTAAGTTCACGGCAAAACGAGCCGAGACGTTGGACCTCATTCACCTTAAAATGTGACCGCTTGACACTTTGCGTTCCACCAAAATGAAATAGCTGTGGCTAAATTAAGTGCCTCTTGTGAGAATTCCATTCACAACTTGGAGCAGAACCGACTCGACCTACACCGACCAAACCAAACGACATCGGACCAAAAGTCAAGAGACAAATCCGGAATCTTGCGTCACACATTGTAACCCCTTTTTCATGTATTTTGGAGTCAGTAACTAACTAAAAGACATCGACGTGAGCTTGATTTCCTTTCTTTAATGAAAAGATTCTGCTTCTGCTGATTCTGGACAAAACACAATTGTTTCAGGATGTATATTTATATGTTTTATATAAGTGTATCATGTTATATTCATTATTAATTTTAAAAAAGCCTAATAATTCTACCTTCATCTTCATTAATGGACATATTTTGCACTTTTGTGGCATTTTTTTTCAATTATATTTTTCATATTATTCCTAAATTATTATATTATTTTTGTTTTTTTTCTTGATTCTTATTTCCTTTGACTTCTTTATTTTGCAGTCTTTTTAAGATTATAATTATTATTGTTCCAAAAGAATTATTAATTATGAATTATCACAATGAATAAATTATCACAACTTTGTCTTCACGTTTAATTGTTAAGGTAGTCGCTGTCTGAAAATGTAAATGTAAATCAAAACATTTTAATATATAGGTACATTTATCTAGAGAAATATAAATCACACAAAAAAGAAAAAAGTCCCTTAAAAAGAAATGTGAGCGGCATATTTCGGAGCCGCTGGAATCCAGTCGAGCGTGAGACAGGGGGAAGAGCTTTTGTTCACCACGGCTAAAAACAGAACAGTAGAATAAAGGCAGAGGAGGAAATGGACAAAGGAAAAGAGGGAAAAAGGGAAAAGCATCTTGCCAGATTGCGTCTCGGGAGGAGATGGATTTTTGGGTTTTTATTCTCCCCTCCGTCATGTAGGGGATTCCACAGCCCCGG
>NC_137206.1:24190783-24241541 GCF_960531495.2 Zeus faber | reverse complement strand
GGGGTGAATAAATCTCACCTCCTCGTAAATCCAGAATCCCCAAAAAAGAGCCAAAGTTTTTGTCACCAGGGTCAAAGACGTTGTACGTTTTACATAGAATATCGGTTCAATGGAGCAATAAAAAAAAGACAGAAATAGAAGTAGAGAACAGGGTTTTCTTTCCAAACTGGAACAGGATCACAGGCCCTGGTTCAATGCAAACCAAACCCCCTTCGACTCCAACACCAACTGAATCAAACAAATGAATCCTTTTTTTTTTTTTTACCGAGTCACTGGCAAAGAGCCGAATTTTGATGAAGTGCCGAACTTTTCATCGCTAGTGGTTTAAGAGATGAGTAATTTTTTTATAGAATATATCACAGCGAATCGAGCCGAACTGTGAGAGAAAAATTATTACGATCAACTATTTTGAATGAGACAAAGGCCTCCACCTCCAAAAGGGGTTTTAAAACATTTGTCTCTGTCTCCCAGGAACCCCCAGAGTTCATGTAAAGAGAAATGTTTAGCTCCTACAATGTCCATTCTAATATGAAAGAATCAGATCACACTTGGCCCTGTTTTGGAGAAGAGGGACACTCAACAGGGGAGCCTAGAAGTGCATTGTCATGCAACCCGCTTCAGTTCAAGTTGCAAGTACCTGTTATTAACATTGTCTAGGTGGGGGCACCCAGGAAGACAGTTGGGGGGGGAGCACAGACTTGTTGGAGGCCTCTGACCCAAACCACACCCTGATTTCATGTATAAAGCCTCCTGTCTTTTTCTGCGATATCAGATTGATCCGAGCGCTGCTTTGTAGCAGTACTGAATCTTTCTCTTTATTTTGCAGAATAAATAATATTGAATATTCTCAGTATTGTTTTCTTGTAGCGGGCAGATTAACCTCACCGATCATTGCGGAAGAATTTCTTCCACAGAACCAAACCAGGTTCGAACGCAGATTTCTATTTCAGAGTTCTAAAGTTTTCAAAAAAGTTTTCAAAAAAACCCCCAAAACTGTATTTCTTAGATTTTTTCTATAAATTGCGGTTTACTAAATGTGACACTGCCCCCTAACGTTATACACAAAATCTATAACGTTTTTGCATATAATAATAATAATAATAATAATAATAATAATGATGATAATAATAATAATAATAATAATAATAATAATAATAATAATAATTATAATAATAACAAAACAAGCATCTTAAAATGGAAGAAATCCCACTCTTAAAGAGCCAAATCTCCTAAAAGAGCCAAACTTTTCATCACGAGAGGTAAAGCTGTACTTTTTCATAGAATGTCAGTTAAACTGGAGCAATAATAAAAAAACAGAAATAGAAGGAGAGAATAGTTTCTTTCCCAGCTGAAACAGGATCCAAACCAAACAAACCCTCGGTGCTGCCAAAATAAAAAGCTAAAACGCATTTTGGGAGCTGGAAGGTTCCAAAAGAGACGTTTTTTTTAGTTTTTTTTGGGACTCACCCACTTCCGACATCTCGGGGACAGACGCCACAAAGGGTCCATCTGGAAATTTGGGTGCGTTGTCATTGATGTCCTGCACCTTGATGATGAACTCGGACTTGGGCTCCAGGGCCTCCTGGGTGTGGCGGTCCAGGGCCTGGGCGTGCAGCACGTAGTGGGCTTTCCTCTCGCGGTCCAGGCTCTTGGTGGCATGGATGTCGCCTGTCACCTCGTCGATGAGGAAGATGGTGCCGGCCCCTTCACCGCTCAGGATGTAGCGCACCGCCCCGTCGCCCTTGTCCGAGTTGGAGTGGAGCTACGGGGAAGGAAGGAAAGGAGGAAGGAAGGAAGTAAGGAAAGAAGGGGATGAAAAAAACGGAATCAGAATTAGTTAATCCTGTAACGCTAACCCAAAGATTGAGGATTGGTGCGATTCTTCCACAGACAATTATAGTGTAAAAAAAAGTTTACAATTCTGAAAAATAAAGAAAAATATTGAGAAAATAAAATAGATATTATTTTATTTAAATTACAATTAAAATGTAGATTAAAACTAAAATTTATGAAAAAAAAAAAGAATTTAAATTAAAAATTGCCAAATATACACAAATATATCCGAAAGAAATACTATAAAAATATACATCCAAAACAAAAATATTGAACTATATGAAATATACAGAATATACATTATATGATTCTGTGCACAGGACAAATTAGTATAAATGATAATGTATTTACTCAGTAGTGACAGACTCTACAGTGTTATAACAGTGTTAATTCAATGCATTGCACATAGTGTTGCACAAGGCCACAGGGGAAAAGGGGGAAAGAAGGTTGACACCATCGCAGAGGGAGTTTGTTGGGTGTTATTTTTAGCTCACAGTTGGGGCTCTCACAAAAAAAGGTTTCTCGGCAGAGTGGGAATTACGATGCAAGACGTACGATTGTGCCTCAAGATATCAAGACTAATGTTTATACAAACTAAACGAGAATTGTGAGGTGGAAAAAAGTGATAAAAATAACATTTTTGTAGAAGACATTTTCCAAAACTGCAGGTGTACATGGGTCGCATGGATGTTATGGGAAACATCCCACCATAGCCCTTTACAGTAGGATTATGGTAATCCCAGTTTGGTATTATGGTATGGTAAAAATCCTAGTCTGGGATTATGGTAATTCATGTTTGGGGTTTGTGTTATGATAAAAATCCCAGTCTGAGATTATGGTGATCCCACTTTGGTATCATGTTATGGAAAAATCTAAATTTGGGATTATGTTATGAGAAGTAAGGAAAATCCACATGTGCAATAACATTGTATAATATTGCAATGAGGATATGACTTGCCATAAATTAACCAATACTGAAGAGTGCATATTAGCTGTACAGTTCCTGTCTCTCTGCTTTAATAGGTACACTCTAACGTAGACCCTAAACATCGAATAACCTATGCACGCTAAATAAAGAAATGAAATAAACTATTTTATTTTATTTCGAACATGCTTTTGTTGAACAAGTTGCACATGAATACCCGACCATTTAAACAGAAAATTAACAAGACATTATTACTATAATAAATTAAACTTGAAGCAACAATTTTTTACCTGGAAATAACAGCTTCTAAATCATTTTGATGGTACACTGACTTGTCCCCCCGAACACCTGTTGTTGTACTATGTAGCTACTGTGTTCTTGTTCAAAACTGCGGGAAAAGTGTGTTAATTGTGCTGTGTTAATTATAGTTTTTTTGCCTGGTAAAATTTTGTTGAAAAAAAAGGCAATAATTATAAATATTCCAGCCCAAATATCCGTTAATTATGTTATAATGCAAACAAAACGCTCCACCTCCCAGACAGTGCGGATGAGACGGGTCAATGCTGCGCCCGGCACCCGCACCTCAGCTACGGCCCTCACTTTCATTTCAAACCCCCACGGAGTTTGTTTCACCCTCTGAATCGTACGTGTGAGCCGATCTGCCAGGCTGAGCGCATCCGGTGCCTACACAGGTGCCAGAAACAGGGGTCCGATCACCACGCCCGCTCTCCCCAAACCTTGTACTGAGTGCTTGCTGAAGCGGCAGCTCCAAGCAAGGGCCGCTGTAACCTAGGTGTACATTAGATTTGCGTTTGCCATATAGACTGTTATTGAAAAGTGACCAATAAGCTTCAAATCTGTCCGGTAAAATCAATTATTTTTGGAAGTCTCACAACAGTGGTAAAAAATGCAATTGCACTCAGAAACTGTCTAGGGGCACCAAATCCAAAATAGCAAAGGTTACACAGAGCTGCTTTAACCTCATACCTAAACTTAACCGTCCACCGTGACTGGATTAAGATGAGATGGCGCACACAGTTGAAATTTCCGATTCCGGTGAGGGCTGCCACTTCCTGTGACGTCTTTGCTGTGCTTTACTTCGTTCAGATGAGATGGTACACACTGTTGACTCAATACAGATAAGGAGATTTCTGGTTCCGAAGAGAGCTACCACTTCCGGTCCTGGTGAAGTCTTCACTTGTGCGCTGTTGCTGTTTCTGTTGCTGCTGGTATTGACACTGCTGGTGTTGTCGTTGCTGCTGCTGCTGGTGTTGTCGTTGCTGCTGCTAACCTTGTACCTAAACTTAACTCTCGCTTACCTTATACCTCAACTTAACGTAACCTTATACCTCGACTTAACCATCTCTAACCTGAGTGACCTTTCCGGTTCCGGTGAGAGCCACCACTCCCGGTTCCGGTGACGTCTTTGCGCGTGCGTTGCTGCTGTTGTTGTTGCTGCTGCTGGTGTCCATGTTGCTGCTGCCGTTGTTGTTGTTTCCGTGGCTGTTGTTGCTGCTGTTGTTGTTTTCTGTTGCTGTTGCTGCCACTGTGGTTAGAGTCGCTTTTATTGTTGTTTTTGTTGTTGCTGTTGTTTCAGGGGCATTCTTTTGTAATGACCGGCTGACAACTACGTTCTCTCTCTCTTTTTTGTATTCCTTTGTAAAGCGCATTGTGTTGCCCTGGTATAAAATGCGCTCTATAAATAAAGTGTGACTTGACTTAACTTGCCTTAATTTCCCGGGCTCCCTTTAAAATATTTTCTTCTAACCTCAACAAAAACATTAAAGAAATTAAATAAAATATCTGGGGAATATTACTCTATTAAATAAATGTAAATACATATATTACATTTCACTGTGTTGCTTTTGCACTCCATCTTAAAATAATTCCACACCAGAGACACGTCTCACTCACTTGATGTTATTGCTGCTGCTGGTTGCCACGTGACCTCTCTTTAGGGTACGTCGCTACGTTGCTGCTACTATGTCGTGAATGAGCATCGGCTACAAGTGCAACATGCGGCTTCACGTGGCATTTCAAGGGGATGTTCATCAGCCCATAAATACTGGATCGGTACATCCCTAGTTGTTATCAATATTCTTAATCCTTATTCATCGCGTTTCAGTCTTTTGCGATGTGTTTATCGTGCATGTTCATATCGCGATGACGATGAAAATACGATTTATTGTTCAGCACTTATGGGAAGAATCCCAGTTTGGTATTATGTTATGGTAAAAAAAATAATTTGGGATTATGTTATGGGAAGAATCCCAGTTTGGTATTATGTTATGGTAAAAATCCCAGTTGAGGATGCTGGTGATAAGTCTATTTAATCAGTCTATTAAATATTGTGATTGGAAGGATGTGACTCCTCCATGTTTTATTCCTGGTGTTCTTCTCCAGTGTCAGTGCAATGGGACTCCATCAACCTTGAACATGCAAGAAACTGTCAACGTCGCTCATTAAATGAGATTACAACAGGAAAAATTTCACTCCAACGCCTCTCTATATCCTGGGATTTAACAAGAACCATCTCTTTGGAGATCTTTCTTTTTTCGTTTTATTTCACTTCATCTTTTTTTTCCCCAGTCATGTCCTAATAAAACAGTTAGAGAGAGAGAGAGAGAGAGAGAGAGAGAGAGAGAGATGCTGCCTCTAATTTCAACAGGAGAGGATGAGAAACGGCTGAGCCACTTGTTCAGATGTAATTGATGCCAAGTGTGTTGGGAATTAAGACCTTAACACTTTTTTTCTACAGATGCACAGTGGAAATACTCTAAAATCCCAGATAATAGTCAGATCTAGAGCGACAGTAATGCAAATGGAAACCATGCACTTCCCAAGGCTGCAGACATTGTCTACTTCTCCTTTAAGTCCTTCAAATTTCTAGTCTGAAGAAAAGAAAATACAAAAATGAAAGAAAATTAACAAATACAATACAATACCCACTGAGACACCGTCCCCCGCCATTGAAATGGCCCAACAAATCGTTCCGTAGGGTAGTAATATATTCCATAACACCAGGAAACTCACCTACATCGCCCAAACAATCATTTTATTTATGTTTTACCCGTGAATAAAACATGATTTTACAACGTGATTTTTCTTTCGCGAAGCCTAGTGATGCAGTATAATGCAAAAATTAATTTCCTTTTCATCCTGCACGGCTGACATGTTGGATCCTGGTGATACATATTTACACGTTAGTTTTCACAGGCACATTCCAGAGGTGTGACACAATATTTCCCTCAAATCGATAAGCATTGTTCTGTACCAATAATAATAATAAATATAGCTGCAGGCAACAATGCATGGGGTCCAGATTAGTCTGTGTGACGGTGTGACGTAACAATGTACAAGCCCTATTCACAATACTGAAGTATTTATTAAGGTCAATGTTATAACTAACTACAATTCAAGATGACATATAACCAGGGCTTCATTTGTGCTGGAACATGATCGAGGATCTCCCAGATTGGGACCGGCGCCTATTTGATGCCAACTATTTTTCCTGGAATAGTCCCGTAATTGACCATTCTCCACCTCTGTCCTCCTGTTTAAATATGTTCCAGTATGCCTCCCTTAATTCTAAGATTTTTACTTCGTAAAAAAAAAATCTCCGCTCTCAGATCGCTCTGTGCCATCAAAGTGATCCCCATTCCCTGTTTCTCCAAACCAAACCAATAATAACTGTGATTCTTTTTATCTAAGATTATTTTCCTAATTGAATGAAACATATCTGATCGGTGAGCAGCCTCTGCGCGTTCTGTGAGTTAGCTCCAGATGTGCCGTGTCGCACAACTGATGACGCAGTGACGCAACAACGATTCTGTGACCAATCAGTAGTCTGCAGTGCTTTCGTGTGACCTTTTGGTATCGCCGACGGAGGCGACAGACACACAGTTTTTTTGCTAACACTTCTACAATTGCAGTCTGATGGGGATCAAACTTGGACCGCCGCATGTGTGGACTGCCCCAAATACGAATCTTATTCATTCATGTCCGTGGGTTAGACAGTTTCTGAGCGCCAGACACTTTGACCAGTGATAATGGATCCGAACAAAAACAATAGGGTTCCTGCCCTTTGGGCTGGACCCGTAATAGAAAATGTGTATCATTTATTTTAGTCAGTGTTCGTACAGCTTTTTAGGAGCAAAATTCAAGCACTTTCAATGAACCTCAACCAAAGATTTCCAGGCTCTCGAAGCCGTTATCATCACATCGAAATTGTTATACTAAATGCAAAAAATAAAGTTCACAGATTAATTTATACCCACAGTAATCAATGTATAATGACACTTTGTTTATTTTACCATCTGTTCATATTAACTTGATTGTATGTTTTGATCATGATTAATGCCTGCTCGTTTCCAGAGCAGATAAGGGATCAACAGAACTTATCTAGTGTGAGAGAAAATGCAGAAGACGACTCACTCAGGGCTCACATGGAGAGACACTGTCCTTTAAGATAATGCCATATTGTATTGTAAAGACCAGATCACATTCCTTCTCTACTCAACCTTGTGTAGAGATAAGGATAACCCCAGCAGGGGGCTGAGCAGAGTATTGCATACAGCACAGTAAGATTGTAACTGTGACTGGAATTTGACTGATAAATCATTGTATGAGGGAAACACCAGGTGATATGTGACTGGGGGGGTGTAGTCTTGTGAGTGACACCTAACCAATCCCCCACTGTATAAAACCCTCTTCGGCAGCAGCAGGGGATGAGTGTAGAGCCATTCACTGCTTTTAATGTGTCTGTGTATCTCTCTTTACCCTGCAGAATAAACTGTTAATATACTCTCAGTTTGTTTCCTGTGGCGAAACAGGGCTTACCTCAATGACCATGTAGTGTGAATTCTCCAACACTAGCTATTATTGACTATTATTGATAAGTGAACGCAAGAAGATAAGTTTCCTATTTTTGAGTCTTAAATGGTGTCAGAGCCTTTAAATTATAAAAAAAAAAAAAAAAAGTTTAAGTGTTTGCACATAACAGCGAACGCAGTAATAGCTGTATCGCTTTAAACAAAAAAAAAAAGGATTAAATGAAGAAAATGATCAGATTATTCCAGAACAATGTTTACACTAGAAAATAGATTTATATATATATATATATTTACGGTTGTATGAATGCTTTTTAATAATAATCCAATGAGGGTCAGTAACTTGTTTGACAAATCAGTACATACAGGTGTTGAGGGGCTAGTTGCAGTGTTGTAGTTTTCTCTTTCCCTGTTGCATCTTAATATATTATATTTGATATTTGCTCGAGGGCTCGTCCAATCACATGCAAGCTCATGGGCACGCAATCCCAAAATTGTGGTAAGACTAACTAACTACAGGCCCGGGGACCACACCCGGCCCGTGTGACAATTCAATGCGGCCCGCTACAGGTTTATGATATATTTTTAAATCTGGCCTGCAAATTAATTATAATTCAAATACATTTTTAAAATCACAATGTTAAATTAATCTATGCAATTCTACTACATGACATTTTCAGATTATAAAACAGAATATAAAAGAATGTAACAAAGACTTTTCTATTGAAAAGTCCCCCCCCCCCCACGAGGAGACACTCTGGACTGACCCCTGTGCAAGTAAAGTAACTGGCAGATCTGAATAGCATGTAAATAACTGTGAGATTAGTTTGAAACCACAATTAACCGCCTGGTTTCTTCAACTTTCACTCAGGAGTAAACATCAGGCTGCTTAGACATGGATATATTTGTTTACAACAGTTTTTTTTTTTTGTCCTGTTTTTGTAGGGAACGGTGTGTCGTCTTCTACGCCGAAGCAAATTGCGGTCGCTACGACAACGCAACTGTAAGATAAAAACAATAGGCTACATGCATTCTTCTGTATAAACATAAATAAATCCCTTCTCTGATTTATTTACATTTTGTTTTCACAGACTGACCTCGCCCCACAACAACGCACAGCTCTGGATCTGCACGGTGTGGATTATAACATCATTCTATGTTAGTACATTTTACTGTAGTTTTTTTAATGTCTTCACTTTTACTGTGGCTGTTTCAGCTGTTTCAAATTTATGTCCTGGCTCATGTAGTTGTTTTCCAGCTGCCTGTAAGACCTACTATGATACTGTACACAGGAACGTCCAGTACAGCCAACTGGACCTGGCGGCTCGGGCAGCAGCCATGAAGACTTCTACCCGGCAATGGCGGTTTTAGGGGCATGGGCGGGGCCGGCCAGTTTGCCCGGTATCACCTACTACTACAGAAATGGTTTCTCAGCCACTGTCCACCCCCGTCTCGAAAGTCAACGTGACAAGCGAGCGGTTGCTAAGCGTTTGCGACCACGTTGGGAGGGTCGCACGAGCACGGGGGCAGGACAGCTCACGCACATCCCCCCCTTCATCTTTCATGCACTCCGCTCTCACTCCCCTCCAGGTTCTCTGTCGTCCAAAACCACATTATACGCGTTACAATGAACAGTTTGTTCACCCTGGACGGTACGCGTCACCATGTTGCCAGGCATGAGATGTATAACCCCAACCTCCAGCCAACATGGTTGTGGTGTACTACCCCAAGATCTCCTGTGGTCCCATCTGACCACCCTTAAGAGGGTACGATTAATTTGATTCTTTAGATTTGATTCACCGTTATTGTCATTCCACAGAGTATGAATACTGAGACAACGAAATGCAGTTCAGCATCGGATCAGAAGTGAAAAGGAAGCAGTGCAGTGTAATATACATATGTATAATACTATATATATAGAGGATAAGGATTGTGTCATTTGCAGTGCATTGAGCAGTACTGATTGTCTGTATTGATTGTGGTGTAGTAGCAGCAGATGACGCAAGCTTCTGGAGGAGCATCATGATTGATATGATGTCCGACGAGGGGAAGGGGGGGTGTCTGGGTGGATGGTGCTGCATCCATCCCTTCGCAGCCAGGAGCTCGAAACACGTGTGCCACACTTCAGGCCGAGACTGGAAGCCAATCCCAAGTGCGTGGCTACACATCCCAGACGTCTGCACATTGGACCAGATTCAGACAGAATGCCACCAACTGCCTTGTGACTCAGAGGAGGCAAAAAGACATTTCAAGGCTCATCCGATGCTCCGGGTCCAGCCGTCGGCTGACTATCGGCCCAAACAGTGGCTGCACACTCTGAAAGCTACTGGCTAGTCGGTAGTTGTTTTTGCAGTTGTGTTTGTGCATTTGCTATTTCTGCTGTATCAGTAAAGCTTTTACTCTTAATCAACATGTTCCACGCAAATGTTTAAATATTTTTTCCCAAATAAATTAATGTCATTGATAATAGTGTAGCCCACAGGATAACAATAACATGGATATAAACATATAACATATATCACATAAATATTTAGTATTTAGTAACTGCAGTATTTTTTATATATGATTAGTAATTATGCATAAAAAAATAAATAAATAAAATAATAATAATAATATAACAATAACAATAACAATAATAACACTAATAATAATAATGTATTTTTTTATCTATACATCTTGGTGATTTTCAGGTTAAAAATATCTGAAACACGACAACTATAATACACAGTTGACATGGCTGAGGTCTCGTTAGAACGGGGACCTTAAAGACGTCTTGTCGTCCGAGTTTGATCAATATTGATGAACATTTGGAGCAGAAATTTGTGAAAAACTGTCTCCATTTCATTTATTTTAGGAGCCGGCCACTTTGAGAAATCATCATCCGAAGTTATGTAAGTCCAAGCTTCATCTCTTGGAACGCATTCCTATCCATCCACTTGGACGGGCGGTGTGTGTGTGTGTGTGTGTGTGTGTGTGTGTGTGTGTGTGTGTGTGTGAGTATTTCCAGTTGGGGTAAACGCATCTGACACAGACAATCTCTGGTTGTGTGCTACATGTGTGAAACGGCAACTCTGAACAAAGTCCGGACCTGATTATCCAGACAACGTCGATACACCAAGCTTCAACAACTTCCTGTCGGGTGGTGGAGCGAGATGAGTTTGTGTAGAGGGACGCGGTGTGACTTCATCATCCAATTTGTTATATATGTGCAAGTTGTGGCTCGTATGAATCGTGCAAGGTGCGTGGTGTAGACTCCATCACTTTTAGTGTGTGTGTGTGTGCGTGTGTATGTGCGTGCGTGTGTGTGAGTGCGTGTCTTACCTGCCTGATGTCAGCGGGGCTTTTCACTTTTTCGTTTGCCTTTTGTAAATAAACACATTCTGTTCGCTGCGTCGACTGTATAGCGGTTGCTCATCGAGAATAGCAACTAGAAGATGACAGATGCCAATGCAGCGTTCAAGGTAAACTCAGAAAATTGTGCTGCGTTTCAAAGAAACCCATAAAATTGTAATGTACCTAACATGACTAAACTGGACCCCGTGCATTGCCGCCTCCAGCTATATTCACTATTATTATTATTATTATTATTATTATTATTATTATTGTAGAGGAGGTGTGTATTAAGCCTGTATTATAATGGCCCAGGGTGACCAATAGCGACAGATCCTACCAACCAACCACAAGTAATTTTTCTTAAGTGGTGGTTTCATCCAATGCTGGAGCAAGGGAGGTTCTTGACAGTTGGTTTTACTGCTATTCAGATCTCCACCACTCGTAATTGTACTATATATATATATATATATATATATATATATATATATACACACACAAACACCATTATAACCGGCTGACATTTTTAAAAAGGCTTTTAAATCACAAACAATAAACGCAAACGGTGGAAAGGTTTGTCATAAAAGGACAAATATACCAAAATAACAACACAAATTTCTCTCTCTCTCCCTCTTTCTCTCTCTCTCATCATCTTTTACTCTCTTCTCTCTCTCTCTCTCTCTCTCTCATTTAACAAGTTTAGGTCCTAAGGCCAAAATCCAATCAAAAACATGGAGCTAGTGAGTGAATGACTTATTAGAAAGCTGCAGTTGATTGCGGTCCCGACTCCTGATGAGAGTAAAGCGTCCTTTGTGCGGTAAATATCGAGCTGGTAATTACATACCAAGTCCGAGATCCTGTTGAATCAGGTACTTCATCATTAGCCACTGGTATCCAGCGACAGGAAGCAGGCGACCAAAACAGGGTTTTGAACACAACGTGGGCTCGACAAAACGACTTAAAACGGGGATATATCCCCATATTACATGATCTTTATCAACAAAAAATAGGAACTTGATAGATAGATAGACAGGTGGATAGATATACGTAAATAGAAAGTGATAGAATATAGCGATACAATGAACACAAGAAACAATGCAATGAACCTTGGAATTGGAAAGTAGAAATGGGAAAAATTGGGATTTGAAAAAAAAAATACAAATACACAACATACAATAAATGGACAACTTAATGATAAATAATAAACCATGAATACAACCTTAAAATCAACAAAAGAAACAGTTAAATAACCCCCAAAATAAATAAAACAATGCAAATAAAAATGTATTAACGTGCAATATGCTACAATATGAACAATAAAAATAAACCAAACAATGAACCAGAAAACAAACAATGACTCTTTCAGAGCTCCTTCAGTCGACTCGTTCTACTACGAGCATGGATCCAATGTACGATAAACCTAAAGAATTTGCAATAAAAAGAAACCAGGAAAATAAACGATGAAAAGGAACCAGAGAAATGAAGAATGAACTCTATTAAGAGTCAGTTCACTCTCCACCACGAGGATGGCGCCGCTCTCCTCCATCGTCTCCACTTGGAAGGCAGAGAACTCTATCACACCAGCACATAAATTTAATTTAGCCCGCAGTCCGATGCTAATTCAGCCATCGACTCCCCTTTAGCAGGAGCCCATGCATCATGCTCAATACTGCCTCAGCCGCTGCCTTCACCACAAGGTGGTTGCCCCAATCGTCAACATGTTGCACTTCATTACACAAACCTCTCGCACCGAAGGTGAAGCTCTGTTGGGCCAGCGGAGAAGACACATCCTCCGGTAGATGGGTGGATGAGAAAAGGAAGGATGGAAGAGGAAAGGAAGGTTAGAAGAGGAAAGAAAGGGTGGAAGAGGAAAGGATGGAAGAGGAAAGGAAGGGTGGAAGAAGAAAGGATGGAAGAGGAAAAGAAGGATGGAAGAGGGAAGGAAGGGTGGAAGAAGAAAGGATGGAAGAGGAAAAGAAGGATGGAAGAGGGAAGGGTTGAAACCCTTCCCTCTTCCATCCTTCTTTTCCTCCTTCCTTCCTTCTTTTCCTTCTTCCATCATCCAGGAAAGGGAGGATGGAAGAGGACAGGGTGGAGGAGGAAAGGACGCATGGAAAAGGATAGGAAGGATGTAAGAGGAAAGGATGAAAGCGGAAAGAAAGCATGGAAGCGAAAAGATGGAAGAGGAATTGAAAGATGAAAGAGCAAAGGATAGAAAAGGAAAGAGAGGATGTAAAACAAAAGAATGTAAGAGGAAAGGAAGGATGTAAGAAGAAAGGATGGAAGAGGAAAAGATGGAAGAGGAAAGGATGGAAAAGGAAAGGGAGGATGTAAGTAGAAAGGATGGAAGAGGGAAGGGTGGATGGAAGAGAAAATGAAGGATGGAAGAGGAAAGGAAGAATGGAAGAGGAAAGGGTGGATGAGGAAAGGAAGGATATAAGAGGAAAGGATGGAACAGGAAAGAAAGGATGGAAAAGTAAAGGGAGGATGGAAGAGGGAAGGATGCAAGAGGAAAGGAAGGATGTTAGAGGAAAAGATGGAAGAGGAAAGGATGGAAGAGGAAAGGATGGAAGAGGAAAGGATGGAAGAGGAAAGGGCAGATGGAAGAGAAAAGCAAGGATGAAAGGAGAAATGAAGGATGGAAGAGGAAGGGAATGATGGAAGAGAAAACAGGTATAAGAGGAAAGGAAAGAAGAGGAAAGGAAGGATGGAAGAGGAAATGAATGAATAGGAAAGGAAGGATGGAAGAGGAAAAGAAGGGTGGAAGAGGAAAGTAAGGATGGAAGAGGAAAGGATGAAAAAAGGAAAGGGAGGATGGAAGAGAAAAGGATGGAAGAGGAAAAGGAAATTAGAGGAAAGGAAGGATGGAAGAGGAAAGTAAGGATGTAAGAGGAAAAGATATAAGAGGAAAGGAAGGATTGAAGAGGAAAGGAAGGATGTAAGACGAAAATAAGGATGTAAGAGGAAAGGATGAAAGAGGATGAGATGTAAGAGGAAAGGAAGGATGGAAAAGGAAAGGATGAAAGAGTAACAGAAGTAAGAGGAAAGGAAGGATGAAGAGGCCAACTGATGCTGCATGACACGGAGTAGACGGCGAACAGGAAGTCCAGAGAGTGGACGGCACATTGACGCAGCTGCGGCAGAGAACGCGTCCCACGGTGAAGTTCAAATTTATTCACTTTTCTCCGTCCTCTGCCACCGGATCACACGGACGTCGCGTAGCTCCCTTCCAGATGTGGGGAAGGAGAAGCCAACTCCGCCGCGCCCGTCTGCTGCGGCGCCGGACATTTTGATGAAGCCGTTTTTTCGGGAAATTCTTAAATGGCTTAAATAAAAACCCTGGATTGATTTAAAAGTCGTTCTTTCTGTTTATTTAATCGCATGGAGGCTGTTTGGTGCTTCTGGCGAGGAAGCAGATGGAGGATTTGACACGGTGGTGGCACGGTTGGTTCGGTGATGAAGCTGCAGCTCCAGGCTATTACTTAGTAATAATATTATTATTAAATAGGAAAAATTAATAATGAAAGAAGGGCTTCTATTGCCAGGGGAAACCAGGTGATCAGGTATTGATCACTCAGTAAACAGATCATTGATCACTACCGGGGATCAGATCTCTAGAAGTGCTCTCTCTCCAAACCACATAAAAATATCCATAAATATATCCATAATGCAAAATATTCCACAGTCAAATCTGCTGGGAGATGAATATGATGCTTCATACCTTCTTGTGTAAAGTTAACCAACTATGAATGAACACGTTTTCGGAGGGAATTTAACACTTATTCATGTTTGCAATAAAATATTAATAGTACGCTGCATGCTTATAGCTTCATGCATTGCTTAAATGCTTATATATAATAAAGGTTATATATAATAAAAGACACAAAATAATTTAGTTTAAAATATTTGATTGCAGTCTTTGCACATCGCCATAGCAACATATCGTGACGCTTGTTTGGCCTTTCCGTGAAACCCCCCCCCGTGCCGTCATGCCGTTCCCGTCTTCCGTGTTCCATGTGAATGCGGCATAAGTGCAAAATGAAAAACTCGCAAACGATCCAGTTGTACCGAACAAATCTGATAAAATGACTCGGGCGTCTCGAGTCATTCCTGCAAAAGAGTGGGTGAGCGGGTGAATCTTCAAGCCACAAACAGTCAGTAATGATTTAAATTAAAGACCAAGGCAAAACAAATCGTCATTGCATTTGGTGTTATCTATCTATCTATCTATCTATCTAACTATCTATCCATCCATCTCCGTCTGTCTGTCTGCATGTCCTTCGATTATCTCCACAACCGTTAATACTTCACAGTGTCGAATTTGGTGCAATTTGGACATGCAGCAAGTGTAATATTAATAAACTTTGAATAAACTTTGAATAAACAGCGAGCATTGTGTCAGCAGGGGGCGGGGCTTCAGGGCTCTGCGACTGAGTCACAAAGACTGTCTTTCCCCCGCTGTACGACTTTAACCGGCAGGTTCATCTTCCTTTGCGGAACACAGGACTCAATCATTGACTTTTTGTTAAACTGTGACATGAAAATGTCTTAGAAAGCCTAAACCTTTGAACAGGCATGCACTAGTTCATATTGAATTCAGACAAAATAAATAATTTTGACCGAATTAAATGATTGTCATTAGAATATCGTTCAAGAGTTGGGAAACTGAACGACTCTTTCTACTGAATGACTCGTCAAGAACCGACTCACAAAAACACAAAAATATTTTTTGACTATATAACTATTTTTCTTGTCTGGGTAATTTGAGGTGGAGGGGACATTTTCTTGTTATTTTTCATGAATGTTTATTCATATCAACAGTTTACTGACCACTTATTCTCCACAGCTTCCTTTTCACTTCTTGTGCATGGCGGACCCCGCCACCATCAATGAAAATAGCATCTACTGTTGCTATGAGAGACGAATATCATAAATACATTGAATGGCTGTTTCTAATAAAGTGCCAGGTAAGGATAAAAAAAGTATCATATAGGATATTTTTGACAAAATAATCTTACGGATCACCACTTTGAAGACAAAGCAATGTACCATGTAGAATGCATCATTTAATATCTCTAAACTTGAAAGGTTAGTCTGAAACTATGAGATGCAAAGAGCCACGTCGTGCACAAGCCACATGCCCAATGCGTTCAAATATACATGAATAAACTGTTGGTATAAATTATGAATGTTCACATTGGGTTGGAAGTGCACAGTGTTCGTCTTCGCCTTCCCTGACCATGGCGCCGCGGTCTTCAGCTCAAGGGTTAAAATGAGCGTAGCTGGTGGGGAGGCTCGCTGTGAAATCACCATGGAAACAAATGTATGTGATTCGTATGTTATTTGTTTGTGTCTCTGTATCTGTGTGGGATTTCAAAGATTAATACAGGCCACCGACATGAAAATAAAATGTTGGTTTTATATGTATTTACTTATTTTACAATTCCAAGATCATTGATCTTATTTTATATCTTGTTTTCGGTAAGAATAATACAAAGATAATAATACTAATTATTATTACTATTATAATTATAGTTATTATTATTATTTATAATATTATTATTAAAAGTAGTAGTAGGAGTAGTAGTATTAGTAGTAGTATCAGTACTAGTAGTATTTCTATGCAGGATAACAACATGCAAATAATATTTTGATTAAAATCTGTATTGATCTGTTTTATAAAATATTTATATTTAGGCTACGTCATAATTAATGTTATTCATGTCACAATGTTTCATAAAAAATAGTAGATACAATTATTATTATTATATTATTATAAATAATCATCATTTGATTAGAAATAATCATCATAATAACAATGATAATAATAATGATAACAATTATTATTATTATTATTATTATTATTATTATTATTATTATTATTATTATTATTATTATTATTAGGGGTCCAGCCCACAATAACTATTGTTATTGTTTGGATATTTATTGTTATAATTCAACTTGGCATTTTTCGGGTAAAAAGTGTCGGGAACACGACAGTGGGCTTTGGGCCCACGGACACGGTAAAGGTCTTGATCAAACAATCACAGGAAGTCAACATGGCGTCACTACGTCACTCTGTCATAAAGGGTCACCTGTCCGTCACCAAGGGAGCAGCTCTTTTTCCAAAGACAACACGGTGAGTTATAATAATAAGAAGTTCTGGTTTACAGGCAAACATGAACGGTTATTTCAATACAGGAGGGTCGCGCAGTTTAGTCTGCATAGTGGTTGCTCTGCAAGACGAGCAACCAGGCACACCAGGTGAGCTGATGCGGCGTTGAATGTAAACACGGAAGATTGTGCTGCGTTTCAGAGAAAAACTGTAATACGTACCAAACACAACTAAACTGAACCTTGTGTATTGCTGCCTGCAGCTATATTTGTTATTATTAATAATAATAATAATAATTATTATTAATTTTATAAATAATAACAACAATAGTAGAACAATGTGACCAGATTGGCCACTTCTATTATATATTCTAGTTTGAGGTTTGTAGAAGTTAGTAAAATTGTTCTATCTGTACTGCGATGTTTCAATCACACTGGTAGAAGTTTTTTTCTTGGGTGTTTATAGATTTGAAAAACATATCCCGTATACCTCATCCAAATCACACCTGAATCATTGCCAATCCACTGGTTTTAATGAATCAAACACAGTGTGTGGTTGTTGCTGGAGGCAACTTCCGTCTCCTGAGCCTCCCCGCGGTCGACACCCCGACTGCACTTGACTTTGGTTTTCACTATCTTTTATTTATAATCATTAAGTTTGATCACACAGAAAAATTCATGACTCCCCGCCTGAATGTAATTACAGCTCTTAAAAAATAAAAAAAATAAAATTGGAGCATGCCTGATGAGTTTAATATCTTTCACCACAGTGTGCGGCCATCCAAAAAACGAGAATCATGAACATGGCAACCACAGTGTGCTGAGAGAACAGAGCAGGCGGTCCATGGAGAAACTAGAGATAAATACTGAATGTTCTTTTTGTTTTTCCATGGTCTTGCATCGGAGGGGAACAGCGGTCCATGGAAAACCCCTCCAAAGCAAGACCATGGAAAAATGAAACACAAAGCACTATTTTTCTTCAATTAAATTTCTTTAATAAAAACAAAAGACAAATATGTATCTTTCTCTCAAAATACTGATTTTTCTTTATTTTCTCTATGGTCTGGCTTTTTAAGGGAATCGACGGTCTATGGAAAAACTAAAGACAAATACGTCTTGATTGTTTCCTTGGATGACCGTTCCCCTCCAAAGCAAATCCATCACCGAAGGCAATTTCTGTTCATGTTGTTAACCCTTTGGAGTCGCAGTTATCTCTGTGGATAACAAACAGTATCTAATATTGCTTGCTTTGTATGCCCAGTAAAACCTGGCAGAGAGAACCTATTGAACGTGTGGACTCTGAACTAGTCAAAGGAAACGTAAGATCTTGTTTCGTCTGAAGGAAGGGGGGCAGTTCAGCCAGTTTGTTTTGCCATTTGCTGACACAAAAACCACCGGTAAAAAGGTTGTTGACAAACTCATAAATCAGACTTGTGCATCTTGTACTTGGGTTTGTGCTGAAACCATTCGCTCCATGGATTGTTCCCATGCATTGATTCCATGCACTGGTTCGATCCACTGGTCCCACGCATTGGTCCCACACATTGGTTCCATGCATTGGTCCCATGGATTGGGCGGGGGATTTGTATGAACCCGTCAGTCGACTGAGATTCTTTAAGTCGAGCGCTTGTTTTATTTTAATTTTTATATATTTGTCTGTCACTGCACATTACAATAACAGGATAAAAAAGATAGAAGCTTACAAAATGCTTAGGGATAACATATCAATGAGAAATTATAAATAAGGGGAATCATAAATATATTTTTGTATGTATGAATCGAACCAGCATTCCGTGCCCCCCGATCACAGACAGCAACAGGGAGAGCCGAGCCTCGTCCGTCCAAATAAAACAACTAAAAACAGTGCGGGGACGAGGCATGGAGGCACGACTCATAAGATTATTTTCTGCGCAATTTTTCATGCTCGGTATCATGTTAGTTTTCGTTGTTATATTTGTGGGTTTTTGTCATTGTTTATGTTTGTCATTAGGTATTGATTTATTTAACTGTTTTTTGTTCATTTTTGGTTTTTATTTATTTTTTATGTTTATATTTTTTACCATTAGCTTATTGTATATTGCCATTTTTTCATTTTTTCTTTATTCTAGTACATTTTTTGGTTAATTGCATTTTATGGCATTTTAATTGTTTATTGTTTATGGTATTTTATGTTCCAATTTTCCATTTTGTGTCTGTCTTCTAGTTCATTTTTCATCAGTTTCAATCCATCCATCCATCAGGCTCAAGGCGGTCACGACCCACGTCTCCAGAGGGTCAAAATCTGGAGTCCATGACTAGTTGCAAAAGGAGGAAGACCTTTGCCATTACCTTATCCTCCCAACACAAACAACTATCCCTCCCTTTCTTTCAATGACCTTGACTTGTTTCCCTTCCCCAGAGAACAGTAAAGGAAGGATTTGTGTTAATCTCCGGCTCTCTACAGGAGACTTTGTTATGGACAAGCCGAACAGATAGGTGAAGGACGACTGGCGGCTGAAGGCATCCGAGGCACTTCGGTGGAATCGGGAGGATCAATCGAGAAGAGATCATGTTAAAAAACAAAGAAATCATCGTATATAAGGGCTTGACACAATTCCAAGAAGTGTGGCTGGAAAGAAAATATATATTTGCTTTATTATTTTCTCAACTGCGGTTCATTGGTTTGTTGTAGCTTGGTGGTCTGCAATCACCCTCTGTACTGTACGTCAATGATGGGGATGAAACGCCCGTGATTGGAAGACGACTAGAGCTGATTGGACCTTGGTTTTTATTCGGTTTAAAGCCTTTCTCGACTTAATTAAACTATAATCTCGACACGTTTTTCATTACCCTTGTTCTGCACGGTGCCAAGTGCAAAATGCCTTTTGAACCTTGACCAACGTGGAAGGCCTTGTTTTTGTGCCACTTCGCTGCTGCGAGTTGTGAAGAAAGATTTGTGAACGATTTTGTTCGTCGCCTTCTTATTTTAAATTACTCTAGAGGTCTGGAGTCAGTCGAGCAAAAGAGTTTGCGGGGCGAGTTAATCTCCTGAGCAGGTTATGATAGACTACTGCTCTTTCTAATGTCGGAGAATTACTTATTGTAGCTATTCATTCATGACTCGCAAACGATTTGTTCATCATGAACAAATCACTCAGGATTTTGGAGTCACTGCCGAAAGAGTGAATCTTTGACTTACAAACTGGAAATAATTACTGAGAACCAAGGCAAAGCAAAAGCGGCCAAGGCATTTGGAATAATTAATATTGAGTGTGATAGATTTACACTTTACATTCCACCAAAATGGATTATTTTGACAGAATTAAATGATTCTTGTGAAAATTTCGATTCACAACTCAGAGCCAAATCGACTCTTCTAATTCTCGTTCTTCATCCAGGAAGTCCTCCCTCGCTCACCATGCATTACACCAGCTGAACCGAACCTGACTACGCAACAATTTTTTTTTCACCCAAATCTCAAAGAAATGCTGCAGGGCTTGAGGCGCATGCATGACTCAGGCCTCTTGGCTCCTTTCGTTAGTGAATCGAGAGTCAAGTCTCAGTTCAGCCTGTGCCTGGGGCTGCAGTCACCCAGTGCCTTAACCCCTTTTTTGCCTTGGACTTTAATTTAGTTCTCAGTATTAATGTGTTCAGTTTGTGGGTCACAGATTCACCCATCTGCTGGAGAGATTCCTGACTCGTGTGTAATTTAAAATTTGTTTATTTGTCCAATATGAACGCACCGTTTACAAATCATGCATCAAAATACACAGAATGAAGAGGGGGGAGAATCCATGGTAACTCGGCAGCTACAAAACACTGGTCACTATTATTGCCCTGTTGATGCATGAAGCACGCATTCCCGAGCAGCAGCACACGCATGTTAGACTGTATATATATAGATATATGTAGAGATATATCTATATATATACTGTATATGTATACTGTACATACACCGATCAGCCACAACATTAAAACTACCACTAATAACCACTAATATTGTGTAGCTCCCCCTCATGACGCCAAAACATCTCTGACCTCTGACGGTGTCCTGTGGTATCTGGCACCAACACCTCAGCAGCAGAACCTTTAAGTCCTGGAAGGTGTGAGGTGGGGCCCCCAGGGATCGGGCTTGTTGTTCCAGAATATCCCACAGATGCTCCATCCTAACACCGCCCATCCACATGATGTAGACGAAAATGTGATTCCTTCAGACCAGGCCACCTTCTTCCATTGCTCCACGGTCCAGTTCTGACGTTCACATGTTCATTGTAGGTGCTTTCAGAGGTGGACAGGGCTCAGCATGGACACTCTGACCGCTCAGATTGACCGCTCAGAACACACAGCTGCGATGCACTGTGTGTTCTGACACCTTTCTATCATAGCAGCATTAACTTTTTCACCGATTTTGTGCGACGGTAGCTCTTCTGTGGGATCAAACCAGACGGGGTAGACTTCGCTCCCCATGTGCATCACGTGCGCCTTGGGGGTCGATGACCCTGTTGCTAGTTCACCGGTTGTCCCTCCTTGGTGCACTTTTGGTAGGTACTAACCACTGCACACCGGGAACACCCCACAAGACCTGTCGTTTTGGAGATGCTCTGACCCAGTCATCTAACCATCACAATTTGGTCCTTGTCAAAGTGGCTCAGATCCTTACCACGCCCATTTTTCCTGCTTCCAACACATCAACTTAAAGAACTGACTGTTCACTTGCTGCATAATACACCCCACCCCTTGACAGGTACTATTGGAACCGGATGATCAATGTTATTCACTTCACCTGTCAGTGGTTTTAATGTTGTGGCTGATCAGTGTGTATATGCACTCTGTGAGCACTAGTTTCTGTAGTAATCAGACAAGCTCCGGACAAACATTGGTGACATTTTCTTGCAGAAAGACTCTGCATCGCTTTGATCTTGAAAGCAGTGCTCGCCAGAGATGGAAGGAAAACGGGAGTTGACGGTGGGGGGTGGGGGGTGGGGGGTGGGGGGTGGGGGGTGGCAAGCGTTTTACTCCATCAACAGGAGGTGGGATGGGGGGTTAGAGGGGGAGAGGAAAGAGAAGGGGAGGATCTGTGCTCGATGATTAGTGCCCAGGCCTCATATCTTGCAATTGGGGGGGTGAAGGGTGGGGGAGTGTATGAAGGGTGTGTGTTTCTGATTAAATCTGGCTCCGTACTTTTCGTTCGAGAGGACTTAATCACTTTTTACGTGGGCCTGCTAGATTGTCTTGATTAGCGCTTTAGCTCCTAACGATAGCCACGTTCCCCTTGTAATCAAGCCTACCGAGAGTCCCCTTCCCTCCCCCTTCCCTTTCCCTTTCCTCCCCCTTCCCTTTCCCTTCCCTCCCCCTTCCCTTCTCCTTCCCTCCCCCTTTTCTTCACCTTCCCTCCCCCTTCTCTTCCCCTTCCCTCCCCCTTCTCTTCCCCTTCCCTCCCACTTTTCCTCCCTTTCCCTCCCCCTTCTCTTCCCTTTCCCTCCCTATTCTCGCGCCCCCCTCTTCCCCTTCCCTCCCACTTCGGTCCGCCTTCCCTCCTCTCCCTCTCCTCTTCCCTCTCCCCTTTCATTCCCCTTCTCTCCTTTACCCCTGGCCCCATTCTTCCCTCCTCCTCCACGATTGATTAGCAACAGTCACAGGCGAGCTGTGATGATGGAGCTGGTGGGCTAATAGCCGCTTCATCGGCGAAGCGTGACGCAGGGCGTGGCGGGGAGCCGCCCTCACCCTCGTCCTCTGGTGTTGACATCCTTCCTGGGGAGGAAGAGGGTGGAATGAAGAATGAACAATCTTCTTCCCCCATCCCCATAGGAAGGTTGACGTTTCCATGACATTATTATTATTATTATTATTATTATTATTATTATTATTATTGTAATTATTATTATTATTGTTATTATCATCAGCAGAGAGATGTCGATGTTCAGGCGTATACACAATGTAACGTCTGCTTAATGGTAGAGGATGGAAGGGGTCGGCAGATCATGATGGGATTAGGCCTTTAACGATGGTTTTCAATGTGAAGTGTCCGAAGCAAATGTGATGCTAAAGGGTCTTAGCATTTCAAGGAGAAAACGGGCGGTAAAATAAACTCAAGCGAAATGATTGGGGACTGCAGCAGTCGCTAACCTGCGTAAGACGAGCGTCTTCAGTGCCTCAACCAGTGGATGTTATTATTGTGGCCATTCTCTGCTTTGTTAAAACCTTGGTTTACTGGTTTCGATTGGTTTTTTTTATCACCTCAAAATGTTTTTGTTTACTGGTTTTGATTGGTTTTATTTGTGTTTATCGCCTCAAAATGTTTTTGTTTACTGGTTTTGATTGGTTTTATTTGGTTTTATCGCCTCAAAATGTTTTTGTTTACTGGTTTTCATTGGTTTTGTTTGTGTTTATCGCCTCAAAATGTTTATGTTTACTGCTTTTGATCAGTTTTGTTTGTGTTCATTGCCTCAAAATGTTTTTGTTTGCTGTTTTGATCAGTTATATTTGTGTTTATCGCCTCAAAATGTTATTCTTTACTATTTTTGATGGGTTTTGTTTATCACCTCCAAATGTTTATGCTTACTGCTTTTGATCGGTTTTTGTTTGTTAATCACATCAAAATGTTAATGTTTACAGGTTTTGATTGGTTTTGTTTATCGCAAACGAGTTCTGATTGGTTTTGTTTATCGCTTTAAAATGTTTATGTTTACTGGTTTTGATCGGGTTTGTTTGTGTCCATTGCCTCAAAATGTTTTTGTTTACTGGTTTTGTTTCATGTTGCCTCAAAATGTTTTTGTTTATTTGTTTTGATCGCTTTAATATGTGTTTATTGCCTCAAAATGTTTTTGTTTACTCGTTTTGATGGGTTTCGTTTATCACATCAAAATGTTTATGTTTACTGGTTTTGATTGTTTTTTATTATCGCCAACTAGTTTTGATTGGTTTTGTTTATCGCCTCAAAATATTTTTGTTCAGTGGTTTTGATCAGTTTTGTTTGTGTTCATCGCCTCAAAATGTTTTTGTTTACTGGTTTTAATTGGTTTTGTTTCATGTTGCCTCAAAATGTTTTTCTTTCCTGCCTTTGATCGGTTCTGGTTTTGTTTATCGGCTCAAAATGTTTTTGTTTACTATTTTTGATGGGTTTTGTTATCGACTCAAAATGTTTATGTTAACTTGTTTTGATTGGTTTGTTTGTGTTCATCACCTCAAAATGTTTCTGTTTACTGGTTTTGATCGGTTTTGAATGTGTTTATCCCCTCAAAATGTTTTTGTTTACTGGTTTTGATCGGTTTTGTTTCATGTTTCCCCACAATGTTTTTGTTAACTGGTTTTGATCGGTTTTATTTGTGTTTATCGCCTCAAATTTTTTTTGTTTACTGGTTTTGATCGGTTTTGTTTCATGTTGTCTCACAATGTTTTTGTTAACTGGTTTTGACCGGTTTTATTTGTGTTTATCGCCTCAAAATGTTTTTGTTTACAAGTTTTGATTGTTTTGTTTGTGTTTATCGCCTCAAAAATTTTTTTGTTTAATAGTTTTGATGTGTTTTGTTTATCGCCTCAAAGTGTTTTTGTTCACTGGTTTTGCTTGCTTTGTTTGTGTTAATTGCCTCAACAAGTTTTTGTTTACTGGTTTTGATCCCTTTTGTATATGTTCATCCCCTCAAAATGTTTTTGTTTACTGGTTTTGATAGGTTTTGTTTCATGTTGCCTCACAATGTTTTTGTTTACTGGTTTTGATCCCTTTTGTATGTGTTCATCCCCTCAAAATGTTTTTGTTCACTGGTTTTGCTTGCTTTGTTTGTGTTAATTGCCTCAACAAGTTTTTGTTTACTGGTTTTGATCCCTTTTGTATGTGTTCATCCCCTCAAAATGTTTTTGTTTACTGGTATTGATAGGTTTTGTTTCATGTTGCCTCACAATGTTTTTGTTTACTGGTTTTGATCGGTTTAATTTGTGTTTATCGACTCAAAATGTTTTTGTTTACTGGTTTTGCTTGATTTGTTTGTGTTTATCACCTCAAAATGTTTTTGTTTACTGGTTTTGATCAGTTTTGTTTGTGTTTATCTCCTCAAAATATTTTGTTCTTTGGTTTTGATTGGTTTTGTTTCGTGTTTCCTTTCGTGTTTATCGCCTCAAAATGTTTTGTTTACTAGTTTTGATGGTCTTGTTTATCACCTCAAAATATTTGTTTACTGGTTTTGCTTGCTTTGTTTGTGTTTATGGCCTCAAAATGTTTTCGTTTTTGAATGTTTTTTGTTCATGTTTCTTCAAAATGATTTTGTTTATTGGGTTTGATGGGTTTTGTTTGTATTTTTCGCCTCAAAACGTTTTGTTCTTGGGTTTTGATTGGTTTTGTTTCGTGTTTCCTCAAAATGTTTTTGTTTTGTGGTTTTTATTGATTTTGTTTGTGTTTATCGGCTCAACATGTTTTTGTTTACTGGTTTTGATTGGTTGTGGTTGTGTTTATCGCCTCAAAAAAATGTAGTTTACTGGTTTTGAATGTTTTTGTTCATGTTTCTTCAAAATGTTTTTGTTGACTGGTTTTCATTGGTTTTGTTTGTGTTTCTCACCTCAAAATGTTTTTGTTTACTGATTTTGCTTGCTTTGTTCGTGTTTATCGCCTCAAAATCTTTTTGTTTACTGGTTTTGCTCAGTTTCGTTTGTATTTATCGCATCAAATTGTTTTTGTTCACCGGTTTTAATTGGTTTTGTTTCATGTTTCCTCAAAATGTTTGTTATTACTGGTTTTGATGGGTTTTGTTTATCACATCCAGTTGTTTATGTTTACTGGTTTTGATCGTTTGTTTGTGTTTATTGCCTCAAAATGTTTTTGTTTACTTGTTTACATCGGTTCTGGTTGTGTTTATCGCCTCAAAATCTTTTTGTTTACTGGTTTTGAATCTTTCTGTTCATGTTCCTTCAAAATGTTTTTGTTTACTGGTTTTCACTGGTTTTGTTTGTGTTTATCACCTCAAAATGTTTATGTTTACTGGTTTTGATCAGTTTAATTTGTGTTTATCGCCTCAAAATGTCTTTGTTTACTGGTTTTGATCGGTTTTGTTTGTGTTTATCGCCTCAAAATGTTTTTGTCCCTTTCAAGGACAAGATATGTTGAGTAGAGTGTTTGCAACAGATTAGAGACGGGACGTGGTGAAACAAAGCTGCCGTGTTAATCCTAAAGTCATATTTCTCTCTTTACACTTATATAAACAATACACACACACACACACACACACACACACACACACACACACACACACACAGGCTCTTCAAACCTGACATGGGGTGTTAAGTGGTATTCTGATTATTCTGTCCCCTATGTCACTCAGGATAATTGAAGAAGAAGAATCTTTAATTGTCACGCAACACACCACACTACAACACATGCATACACACACACACATGCACATGCTTTGGATGGTGGCCGATGAACTGGACTGGCATCAAAACTGGCATCAGAGAAAAACATATGCCTTTTAATTAACCCTCAGCAAAAATACAATTCACTATATAAGACAATTTTTTGGAAGGATACAGAATTTTGACACAAATGCCAACATATAGAAATGTATTATATGTATGTATTATTACTATATTATTACTAATGTATAAATAAAAAAGCAACAATAATTGTTATATTTTGGAATACATTGATTTTAATCGATATATTTTTAACACATGAAAAAACTACTGATTTTAAATATACAGTATGTATGTCATCATTTGATATCAGTTTTATGAGTTGAAATGTTTATTAAATACAACAGAAACCTACAATTAGATTATATCCCCACTTATGGAAAAAAATGACACTTAAAATTTGTTAAAAAGGGAGGAGGAATTCTAGAGGAAAGAAGTTGTCAGGGCTGCTATAAATGATTTATTTTGCAATCGATATCCCTTTTAAATAATCAATATGTTGATTGACTACAAAATTAAAGAAGAAATCTCATCTCAAGAAATTTCATCTATATTTGAAAGTTTCTTCTTCTTCTTGTAAAAAATATTAAAAAACTGCTAGTTCAATTTGACATATAAAGGATTATAAAAATTCAACAACTAAACAAACAGGTCATCAACAAGACCACAATGGAGATAACCAATCTAATAAATTGATCAATACAATAATATGATGATATTGATGACATCAAAACACACACACACACACACACACACACACACACACACACACACACACACACACACACACACACACACACACACACACACACACACATTTTCCTTAAATAATAGTTGAGACAGAAATCGCTGTGCTGTATCTGTGATCCTCATTTACTATTTACCGTTTGTTACTGATAATGTACGGCGGGACGTGTCTCTGGATTTCTTTTTGAATCTTTTTTTTATTCATACTGTATGTGTATCAAACAACAAACGAATAAATCAGGTTATTATCTCATCAAGAGGTGGTTGTTGTTGAATTTTGTCCAGTAAAGAGGCTTCTCACCATCACTTATATTCTCTTCACCTTCCAAAAATAGTGCAGGAATGTACAGAACTACTTTTTTTTTCTTTTACTGAGTCACCCCAAAAGAGCCGAATCTCCAAAAAAGAGACCAACTTTAAATCTCCAGCATTATCTGTATTGGACATCGAGGAGTCCAGTTGCCCTGTGGGAGGGCGACGCCATTTTGTTTGTCTCCCGTCTCTTTGTGGAAGCCGATCCGGACGTTTGCCTCTCACTCACGTACTGCTGTCACTTCCCAAACGCGGGAAATGACAGCAGGGTGTCACTGGGGATTATGGGATACCTCGGGGGGGGGATTAGGAATGTTTCTTGACAGTCTCGGCCCCCTTCGCTCAATTCCAAAGCCGCTGTGTGTCTGTCCACACCTGATTCAGTCGCGTCGAACAAATCTCTGAAATGACTCGGTAGTTGGGAGTCACTCCGGCAAAAGGCTGAATCTTTGACTCGCAAACTGAAAAAAGTTACTGAGGACTGGGGACCGAGGCACAAAGAAGGTTCAGGCATAGGCAAAAATTTACATTTAAATCGGATTGATTTTCACTTTAATTTTGTCAGAATTAAATAACTGTTGTGAACAAACTCTTCTGACTCATTCACGTTCATCGTTCAGGAAGTCCTCACTCACTCACGGCTCATTTTAGCGAGTGACTCGTCTAGAACCGAATCCCCAAAAAGAGTCAAACCATTCCTCACTACTATACAGTTGTTCTGACTTCCATTGTGATAAGTTAACACGGCCTTGCCATATTGATCTTGCGACACAAGAGCTAGTTTATTTATGTATTTTTAAGAGCTCGCCAGACTCCCTGCTTTTTAAGAATTTATGGGATGCAATATAATCTTTTATTTTGGCAGCCAACATATTAAAATGGCTCGTTTTCTGCTCGATGGGGCCCGTGGTCCTTAATCAGATGCAGAAAAGAAACATTGTTTTAATATGAATATGAGCGGACAGGATTAATTCAGCCTCCTTTCTTCATCGTCTTCTTCTAATTAAGGGTCATTCTGTCTCGTGGCCACGTTAGAAACAAAGCTGTCTGATCCTGATCCCAAAGCGCATAATTAAATGTTTGTCTGCAAACTATCATGGGACCTCATCTCTAAACGGGCGTTCAAATGGATTTACAAACAGCGTTGACGTTTTGCTCAGCGCTTTGTTAGCAGCTGGGATTAGCTGTTGATGTTTGTAACACCTTTAATCAATCAAGGCATCCTCTCCACCAACACCACCACTTCCTCCACCTTCAAGGTCCAGATAAGAACCCATCCATCCATCAATCAATTCATCCATCCATCCATCCATCCATCCATCCATCCATCCATCCATCATCCATCCATGTAGCCATCAGCCCACCAATCTAGCCACCCACCCATCCATCAACTGATCCATCCATCAACTGATCCATTCAGCCACCCTTCCATCCTTCCATCCATCCATCCAGCCATCTATCCATCCATCCATCAATCCACCCACCCATCCATCACCAAATCCATACATCCAGCCATTTATCCATCAGTCCATCCAACCATCCATTCAGCCAATCATCCAGCTACCCATCCACCCATCTAGCCAGTCGGCCATCCATCAGCCATCTGTACATTCATCCATCCACTCATACACCCATTCATCAACCAATCCTTTCCAGCCACCCATCCATCCATCTAGCCAGGCGGCCATCCATCCATCCATCCATCCATACATACATACATACATACATACATACATACATACATACATACATACATTCATACATACATTTATACATCCATACATCCATACATCCTTCCAGCCACCCATTCATCCATCTAGCTGGCCATCCATCCCTCCATCCATCCATCCATCCATCCATTCATCCTTCCAGCCACCCATCCATCCATCCACACATCCTTCCTTCCATCCCTCAATCTATCCATACATAGATCCCATGCAAAAAAGATGCAACTTCAAAGGCAGTGTGTGTATTTAATGTTAATATGAATCCACCAGAGCAATTACTCCATCATCCAATTAGAGCGCTGATAAACGGCCATTATGGAGAGGGGCTTCCAGTATAAATCCCCCCCAGTAATAATATTGACTGGGGGGAGGGAAGCATTATGCACAGCACCAACCTGGGGATTTTGTGGTTCCACTCATGCGTCTAATATCCAAATACCTACAACAAACAAACAAATAGATAAATAAACAAACCCCGTTTCCTCAATAAATAACCTTTTCCTTCCTCCTTTTGTCAACATGACAGGGACATTTACGATTAGGGCGAGCGCCCGGGCTGTTATTTCCTTTTTTTTTTTATTTTGGATGCAGGTATTTGGAAAGCGATATTCTGAGGATATTGCATTATCTCTTCTCTCTCTCTCTCTCTCTCTCGCTCTCTCTCTCTCTCTCTCTCTCTCTCTCTCTCTCTCTCTCCCACTTTCCACCTCGCTGCCATACCACTTTTGATTTCTTTTCACTTTTAATGGCAGCGCCGTTGAAATATAGACATATGTGTGCCGCAGTCAGAGGAGCTGTTCCTTGCTCTCTCTCTCTCTCCCTCACTCTCATTCCCTTTCTCTTCGGGAGAGACGGTTGAGGGGATTAGCCTGTAGCCTGAGTGCCTGGAATAATGATCACTGCTGTGCAGAAACGCATTTTCACATTTCGGGAGATAAGGGGCGGTGCAATCTGCAAAGCACAAGACTTATCCGGGTCCCCATGGCTTAGTTTGGCAGCAACACAACTCACCAGCAACCCAACCGAACCAGGGACAACTGGGGAGGCAAAGAGCATTTCCACCACCGCCGCGGGGCTCCGGGACCTTGAGAAAATGGTGTTTCCTGTTGCGGAGAAACCGCCCGGATGGAGTTTTCTCAGCAGCGAATCACATCCCAGTTCACATTTCAGAGAGAGAGACTGAATCAAATAATGCTGTCCAGTTATAACCTTGATGTAAAGGAATATTTCTCCACTGGAAACCTAATCCACACTTTAGAGAGATGGCTTCCCAAATGAGTAAACATCCTGTTAGAAAGTCCTTAATTTCACAGAGATGCCAATATATATAATGTATACAATACAATATACACAGTATATATTCTGTATATATTATCTGCTCTTTTATAATTGGAGCAACCCAGCCAGACCTCTCGATGAATAAAAAATGCACCGAATAGAGATGGATTCCTCCATGCGATCACAATGCCAACATGGCATCCATAGCAGATTCCTCAATAGGTAAGAGAACAGCAGCAGAAAACCCAATTAAAACTCAACTCGTACTCAACCCATGTTTTGCAGCCAGCTCATTTAAACACAGACACAAAAAAAGCAAAAGCAAATCTCACCTTCCCCACGTACTGGCCCTCCGGTCCCATGTGTTCTTCTAAAACAAAGAATTGGTTCCAGATCCAGCCTCGTTTGGGCCTGTGGTGGACCTCCGTCTGCCCGCTGCCCAACATGGGTTTGGTCTGGTTCCTGGTGGGAACCTTGACCCCATTGGCGGGCGTTTGTTGTTGTTGGTGTTGGTGGTGACCCGTCGCCGCCACCACTGCCACCGCTGCCGCCCCGCCGCTGCTGTAGCCCCTCTGGATGAAGCAGAGGCAGACCAGGACTGGGCAGAGACACGAGGTGGTGGTCGGTATCATCCTCATCCTCATCCTCGCGGCAGTATGGGGCGTCTTGGAAACCCCCGTGGTGGTTAAAGTCCCCCCGCCACCGGCCGACCACTGTGGCCCCTGTGGCCCCTGTGGCCCCCGCTGCCTCTAAGCCACCGCGGCAGCCTCCAGTGGGGGCGAGGGGGCGGGGGGCGATGGGAAGATGGTCGGTCCTAAATCCAAATTGGTAAAAGAAGCGCGGTCCCCCTAGATCCTCTATGGCTCATGGCCCTCAACCCAAACCCACCGGTCAATGGGTTTTGGGAGGTAGAAGAAGAAGAAGGAGAAGAAGAAGAAGAAGAAGAAGAAGAAGAAGAAGAAGAAGACGGGAAAAAAGGCAAAAGTTGAAATTTCCAAAAAATTTACATTGTGGAATTCCACGACGTGGATGGAACTGGTCTCTGAAAAAAAGCCAAGATGAAGGAAGGGTGGTGTCTACATCCCCGTCGCCATTCTGTGGTTCCTAAGAGAGAAGGATGAGAGAGAAGAGAAGGAGAAACACTCATTTCGAGGTTTATCTCATGGGCAGTGAAAAAATAAAAATTAAAAAAAAGTCCACTCATGCCTACCAATTAAACTGCAATATTCAACTTTTTTTTTCTGCAGATAAACCCGGTGAGCATTTCAAGACCAGAAACTGCTCGACCGAATTAAAGAGCATCAGGAAGGAGTCTTGGGAGGATTGGAGTCCTTATCAAAATTATGGAAATTACACAAATTAAGGGGGATTTGATGAGTAGCGTCGCGGCGGAAAGGAGAAGGTCGCCCTTGCCCGTAAGGTGACAGCCCGGGACCACGTTGACCAATCCGTGGTCAGAACATCAAGTTGTTGGGTTATTTGTTTGTTATTGTTTTTTTTGGTTTTTTGCTTTCTTAAACATGTCACAAAATGCACTTGCTTGTTTCATGAAAAAAAAAAATCCTACACTTTACCCTGGCATACTGAACGGATTAGTTTTGCGCCTTGGAAAGCTGAATAATAACCGTGGCAGAAAGAACTACGTTGGCTATGATAAGGCTGGAAATTAAGTCAGACAAACACAAGGCGGAGGGTGAGACAGAAAATAGTGGAATGGAATGGGAATAAGCAGTTTTTGCGAAATGGATTCTTTCAAATTCCAATAAAGTGTTGTGGAATCTAGCTGCCACAAAGGAAGCTGCTGAATTTCTATTTATTTAACGCTTTTGTGGAGCTCAGTATGTTTGCGTGTGTCTGTGTGTGTCTGTGTGTGTCGGTGTGTGTCGGTGTGTGTCGGTGTGTTTGTGTGTGTGTGTGTGTGTGAGACTGTGTGTGGGTCAACAGTTTTATGGAGCAAATACACAGTGCGGCTTGAATGAAATGATCTTTGTGCAGAACTGGGATGTTGAAATAGTTAATCACATATTAGTCCAATTTAAAGTAAAAATATTACATAGATTATATATTAATGGAGAAGAGGCCAATATAATACTACTACTAGTACTTCTACTAATAATAATAATGAATAATAATAATAATAATAATAATAATAATCATAAGATTAATTATTATTATTATTATTATTATTATTATTATTATTATTATTATTATTGTTGTTGTTATTATTATTATATGATAATAATTGATAATGACCTCAAATGTTAATAATAATAATTCTGCTGTTGGTTATTGTTAGCATTAATTAATATTAATTAATAATAATAATCATTTTATAATAATTCTGCAGTGGGAATTTATTGTTACTGTTCTTAGTATTAGTTTTACCCTCAATAATACATTTTTATTAATTCATAATAATCACAATCATAATAATATGAATATCTTCTTCACATTATTATTATTGTCATTATTATTATTATTATTTTCTAGCTGCAGATCTAGAGTTCCACTGTAAAGCCTTTCACTGGTCTTGGCAGCACTGGGTTTTGACAAACGGATGGATTTGACCATTGAACAGGAAACAGGAAGTAGCTGCTCTTCACTTCACTCCAGAGGCTCTCGATCCCTTGCTTCAGAGAAAAGTGCTTAAGGAGGATGACACACTTGTCACAAACTATATATATATTTTTTTATTTCTATTTTTTTATTTTTCCAGAACATATATATGGATTTAGATATAACTCGGAACCCGCCCCCCACCCCGTGACTAATCCGCTGTTTTAAATATCTCAATGTGTATACGAGGCGGCCCTCGAACCAGGGCATAGAGTATGATGGGATGCATAACTCCCCTGTCCAACCAATGGCAATGCTTCCTGCATTTCCTTGGATTAAGGCAGCGGAGGAATGAATAAACACACGACCACAAACTAAAATCACGTGTAATCTCTGCGACAGGAGACATCTCATCTGCATAGGTGACACAAAAAGAACACAAAAAAAATTGAACAAAAGCAAAAAACGCTCAAATCCTGTTTTCTCTCCCGATTGTGCTGCCTCTGCTGTGGGTGGCAAAGAAAAACAGGAATTCTCTCAAAGATCGGAGCGTTTTGAGAGATTTTTATTTGTACGCGCGGCTCCCTTCGTGTTTTTTGTTTTTTTGGTTCTTTTTCATCCTTATTCTTCCCCCTTCGCGTCGGTGGTTGGTAGAGATGATTTTTCCGTTCCAGTGGTTTCCATTCAGCGCACAACCTCCTGGGCTCCTCTTCAATCACTGTCTCTAATTGTCTGATTATCACGCTGATTCAGGGCAAAATACGTTTCAGAGACCCATGAAATCAACAGCATCTGGGCTCCGTCGGTGGAAATAATAACCCCCGCCCCTTCTCCCTCGACTTTTAATGTCGGCGATATTGTTCCTCTGCCCACAGTGTGATTATTTATGTGCGGTGCTTGACACGGACGGCTTATTTGCGACATTTGGGGGAGTACGTAATGCCCACACCAACGTTTCCAACCCTTCATTCTGCAAGGGCAACACTTTTTACAGTGAAATAATCCCGTGGCACTCCACCACTATCCTGTTAACCACTGACAACATCTTGCAAGACTCGCAAACGACTCGTTCCTCGCGAAACAAATCTGCCAAATGACTGGGGAGTCTGGAGTCATTCCGGGCGTCGAGTGAAACGTTGACTCACGTTGACTGACGATAATAACTGAGGACTAAATCAAAGACCAATGCAAAGCATTTGTCATAATAATAATAATAATTCATATTGTATGTGACCGATTTACGCTTTACATTCCACCAAAAATAAATAATTTTCATAGATTTGAATGATTGTTGGGAGAATTCCATTCATAACTCCATTCATAACTTAAGAGCCAAAGTGACTCTTCTGACTCGCGTTCATCATTCGGAAAGTTCACCCTCGCACACAAACCGAATCGAACGAACGGATACTCTGAAAATTGAACAACTCGTTACCTGCCACTCAGCGACTCGGGAACTGAATCCCAAAAAAAGAGTCGAAGCTCTCATCACTACCAATAGCAGAGATATGAGGTTCGAAGGCTGAGAGACACCGACGCCGTGGAACCGAGTGAAGAGGTGGCCGTGAATAACAAAAAGGGTGAAACGAGCTGGGATGGATCGAGAGAGAAGGAGGTAGAGAGGGAGAGAGAGAGAGATCAGAGGGTTTTCAAGGGGGATGGATGGAGATCAGGGGCCATCGCCTGCCGCTAATGGCTAATGTTTGGGACCCCACCCGCTGAGGGCCTGACAGCAGATAGCGAGGGAGCGGGACAGGTCAAACAGCGATCACTGGACCGCTGGTTGACCCGACGAAGCTCCGGAGGAAGGAAGCCACCGCCGACTCCCCTCCTCACTCTCCTCACCCTCCTTCACCCAAATGGAATGAGTCGAAAACAAGAAAGCCCAAAACCTCTCCTCCCGTCCATTTGCAGCAGGATTCCTGGGGCGTGGGAGTGTGTCCAGGCGACATTTCCGCCAGTTACAACGAGGTAAACAACAGAGTTTTAGATAAAGTGATCAGAGAGCGACCAAACTGTGGCTAAGCACTGGGCTACGGATGGAAAATCAGGACTCATGGGGTTTATAGCAGTGATGGAACCTGACACTGAATTTCAGCCGTGGTTGCCGAATTGGACAACCATGCATGCAGCTGCTGGTTGCCAAGATTGACTAAATCAATTTACGATATGGGTCGATGGATAGTTTTCTAAACAGATGGAGAGGTATAGACCACACAAAAGAGGTTAACAATGGACAAAATCCCTTTGCAACTGAGCAACCATTATTGTCGAGCCCTGGGGTTGTCTTTGTATTGTCTAATTGAAGGTACAGTATGTAACGATGCATGATGGGTATTGGTTTGAAACAAGGCTCTCATCAAAGAAATATTTTGGAAGCAGTTAAGTTGTTGTTCGCAGACGGACAAAAAGATTGTTGAATTGTGTATCGATAGATTTCTAGACAGACTACGAGGGATGTACCCACAAGATGGTTTACAATGGACAAAATCCCAGAGCAACAGGGAAATCATTATTGTGGAGCCCTGGGGTTGTCTTGGATTGCCCTGGGGTTTGAATTGCCTAATTTAAAAGGGACCTATTGCGTTTTTCATATTCATAATGTCACAATGTAGGATGTTGATATTAGACATGGCCAAAGTGTCGTATAATGAGGTCAACTAATGACAAAGTAATCTCTGTGAACAAAACGTTCAGGATGCTGAACTCACCCGGGGTCCTCACTGAAACACTCATACAGGCCGCACTGCCTTACTGTACTGTATGTAGCACACTGTACTGCATACTGTATCACTGTTCTGGGTTACTGCATACTGCGTTGTATTGCTGTTCTGTTCAGTGTTACTGTATTGCTGTGTCGTACTGTTGTATACTGTACTGAATATCTCCAAACACACTTTATTCACATGCACTTTACTGCACATATCTGTATATACAAATAGCCTATTCCATATAACTCTATTCCCTTCTATTTTGTACCCCACTCTGTATTAGCTTTTTGAGTCATATTTTATTTTACTTTATTTTATTGTATTCTATTTACTAACTGCATTACGTTTTAGGAATCCGCTAGTTTCAGTTAGTTAGCTAGGTAGGAATTAGGTTAGCTATTATGTTCGGCTTAGAAACTATTGTGCATAATCTCCGGGTGTGTTGTAAAGACATTTCACTGCATATATGTATGAACGTATGTATATGTAGGTGACGAATAAACCTCTTGAATCTTGAATCTTGAACCTTGGATTCCGACCGCTCTGAACACACCATTTCCAAAGGTTTGTTCTACTCTCTGCACGAGCTGACGTCAGCTGGTCACGGATTTCTTTAAACGCTCATCTGCTCCATACCATCTGCTGTGCCTTTCTCCAAACAAAACCAATAAATATCATGTGTTTTTATTGTAGATGTATTTGTTAAATTTTATTTTATTTTCCGATATTGACATGAAACAAAAAAACCCTGCGTGCCAAAGTCCCGGTGTGTCGCGATGCGGTGTCCGTATCTCCCACGAGAAACAAGAGGGTTATAGAGGCATGTTGGAATGGCTAGAATGCATAATCTGAGTGGAATTTTCAGCAACAAACATCAAAAGCATGTTTTAGGGACTTCAGAGACTTAACTTAACTATAAATATAATAGTTATAATATATATTATATAAAATATTTTGTGATATAGCTATGTATATAATAGTTACATTATAGTAGTCATTAACTTAATTAACTTGTTGAAAGGTCAACTTTAAGGTATTGTATGTAATGAGGCATTATGTTACAAGGCTCCACAAGGCACAAGGCTCCCATTAAAACTATATTTTGTTGGCAGTTCAGGCCTAGTTGTCAACCATGCATTAAGTTGTTGGTTGCCAAGACGAATAAAATGGTTGCAGAATTGCAGAATTCCATCAATCAGAAATATATTGAAGGCAGTTAACTTAAACAATACCTTTTAAGCCAAGTTGTCATGGTTGCCAAGACTGACAAAACAGTTGTCGAATTGTATTTATTTTAAAGTAGAGTGATAAAAATATATCATTATGTAATTGTAATCCATATAATATACACATGAGATGGTTGACAACTGCCCAAAACTGGGTAACTGTTGATGTCGGCCCTGCTAGGACTGAAATCTTGAGTATCTATCGATACCGATACAATATTTGTTTTTTCTTTACCGACTAAAGGCTTTAAGTCAGCATTTTTTTCAAGATTCAAGATTCAAGAGGTTTATTCGTCACATGCATATACATACTTTCATACATATATGCAGTGAAATGTAATGCAACGTAATGTAATGTAATTGTGTGATAACACACAAAAAGGCCTAGGAAAAATGTATTTCTAAAAGACCAACTAACTGGCTCCTAAAACGTAATACAGTACCTAAAACGTAATACAGTACAGTTTTTATTGGTGCACTTAGATGCGCTTAAGATGGCCATCAAAAAGCACCAAAATGCTAAAAAAAACAAAACACTAAAACGCATTGTCAACAACATGACTTGTAAATAGACCTGCTTGTTGAGTTCACTGAAAACATTTTCACAAAAAAATAAAAAAGAAAAAAAAAGAAATGCACTTTGGACAAATTGTCCAGAATTGTGTTAGTCCCGCTGCACAAAGTCCTCTCCATTGCTCTGGAGAAGAACGAGCTCTCCCGTTTTCTACGACAGTTTCTGATTTTGCGAAATCCAGACACATAAAGTACTACGCCCGGCCACCACTAGGGGGCGGAATGGGGAGGTTGCGACAGTCAGATTCGCTGTAAAGCCGGCTTTGAGGCAAAAAACATGTTGATTCGGGTTTCTAAAAATACCTTTCTTTTATCAGGTGATGTGACCCAGACCTCATTGTCTGCGGGTGGTGGGAGATTAGATGGAACGGCTTCACAGGGAGGGCAGCAGCAGATTTGTCGCATATTCAAGACGAAGAAAAAAAACAGAGGTGGCAGCGTTTCAGCGCTCATAAGCCCCGCGACACTTTGATGTATCCGAAACGCCGTTCGGATGGAATGAATGGCTTTCTCCAGCCTCTATTCACAGCCCTTGCTATGTCTGCTGTTTACTTATTTTTTTCCGATCCCTTCTTTATTTCGCATGAAAGGTTTTATTGTCGCCTGTTTGCGAGTAAACATTTGCGACGGAAGGAGTCAAGGCGGAGGTCCTGCAACTAGTTAAAAAAAAAACAAAAAACATGACCACAAAAGAAAAATAAAGGTGATCACAATTGATTCAAATTGACTTCTATAGAGGATTTTCCTGCTTTTGATATTCTGCTTTTTGAACAGTAATAGCTGGTGTCGTGCCGCCGGGTCGGACAACGCAACCCTGCAGGCGGAAGGCAAAAGACTTTTTATTGTATTTAACGGTGCGGTTGAAAGAAGATGGAGGACAGGAAACAACCTGGAGGTGATCTAATAATCGAGACTCGGCACCGCGGATGACATTCTACTCTCCCTTCTGTCAAAGCCAGATCTGGGGAGAATCTACTCTTTCTGGTCTCTCTCGCCCGCAGACGGAAGAAGGGAAGAAAGGCTGTCATTGGGGTTTGGAGGCTGCGACAGCACCGACTTAGGGAGCTTTGAAATCAGTATAGATAGATAGATATAGATACATAGATAGATAGATATAGATAGATAGATAGATAGATAGATAGATAGATAGATAGATAGATAGATAGATAGATAGATAGATAGATAGATAGATAGATAGAAAGAGATACACAGATACATATATACTGTATATGGCTCGACATTAACTTTTACATTTGAAAGTGATGAAAAATGAGTCATTGATTCCACTTAAAACAAAAAACACTGTTATTTGTAACATCTACATTGTTGCGTTGCTTTGAAATTCTTGACAAAAACATAATAAAAAATATATAAGAATTTCTAAATAAAAAGCAAAATTAAATTCAGAAATGAAGGTACATTATTTTACTTGATTTAGATATAGATATTAACCTTAGAAATGAAGGTTTAGCATATTAAAGCATTTTTTAAGTGGAACCAATGACTCCAATATAATGTTTTTTTTCAGTGTTATTATGCACAAAACTGTATATAACATGGCATCATACAGTATACACTAGAATAGAACAGTAGAGAATGTCCCTACACTTTAAGTAGTGGTTGCCAAGTTTGCAACCATGCATCAGCTGTTGGTTGCCAAGACTGAACAAATGGTTGCCAAATTTGTATATTTTTATTGAATTGAGCGATAATAAGCCTACATAACTATAATCCATATATCAATATTAAGAAAGTAATATCTCGATTAACTCTTAATTACCAGAAATATATATTTTTAGCACATAAAAAGTGGTTGCCAACGGGGCAACCAGAGATTATTGAAAACGGCCCAAATGTGGTGGTTGAGCCCTGATTTAACTATATATTGTAGATATACAGTATATATATAAATATATAGATATTCCCGGGTTGCCTGACACAGTAGAGCTGTACAGTATGAGGACGGTAAAAGCCTGTTTGTGTAAACAGTAAATTGGGGACTAGACAGGTACAACAGCAAGCTGAAATTAGTCATCTGTAGAAAACAATGGACACACCAAAACAACTCCTTAAAATACTGCACACACACACACACACACAGATACACACACACATGCACACACACGTGCACACACACACACACACACACACACACACACACACACAGAAGGAAACACGCTGCGTCTCAATCTTTTCAGACACTCGTGGGTAATTAAAGCAAATCAGCAGCAGGTTTTAAACACAGATTAGGCTGCGGGCTAATTAGACCCGGGGCCGTAATGACTCCCGCTGAGGCGTATGGGCAGCCCGTGTGACACTCACCCTCCCCCCTGTAAGCCCCAGCACCCCCCCCCCCCCCCTCCAAACACCACCACCACCACCCGAAAGTCGTCCTCGCTGCCGCCTTGCCCTCCCAACACCCTCCTCCTTGCCAAACGCCATCTGTGCCGACCGTCCGCCACGATTAAGGTCCTGAACATCACAATCTGACCGAGATAAGACGAGTTAAGATGCGATCAGATTAGATAAGATTAGGTTTCTCAAACATAATAAGTACAATCAATAAAGTCCTATCGGATATATCAATATCCATTAAGAACTTCCTTATCTTATCGTGTGTCCGATTTGATTAAGAAACACATTTTAAGTTTGGATAACCTCAAAAAATGTTTGTTAAACAAATATTATTTATATATTTAAGCGGAACAAATGACACCAATCGAGTAATCTTATTCAGTGTAGAAATGTTTACATTTAGAAGTTGTTGCCAACTTGGCAACCATGCATCAGTTGTTGGTTGCCATGAATAAATAAATGTAATGTAAAATAACAAATAATTTCTAGTGCAATGATAATGATCCTATATAACTATAATCTGTATTTCAATGTTCTACACTAGCTTCACCATTTCTTGACAGAGTAAATCAATAATCCAGGATAACAGCTTTATTTAAAAATAAAAATCCGACAGTTATTTATAATGTCTGTATAACACTGGTTCACTGAAAAAATAAATGACACATTGGTTCCACTTAAAAATAAAATTGCTTTTAATTTGTACAACCTGATTTTTTTGGTTTGTTTGTTGTTGTTGTCTTCCATATAAAGTAGAGAAAATAATATTCACATTTGAGGTTGAGAATACCTCAAAAATGTAGGTTTAGCAATATTTAAAAATGGGACCAATGACTCTACTATCGTAAAGTGTATATACAGTAGTACTCTACTATATACTACACTCTACTATAGACTCCACTATATAAAGTGTATATAGTACGCTAAGTACTCTATAATCAATAGTAGTTAGTACAGTATAATAATAATTTATATCATTTGTTTATAATAACTATTATTATTATTATTACTATTATTACAATTATTATTATTACTATTATTATTATTATTAGTAGTAGTAGTAGTAGTAGTACTAGTAATGTAATTATTAATATTATGATGAATATAATACTCATTATTTTAAACATTATTATTATTATTATTATTATTATAAATATAGATATTTTTAATATTAAATTACTAGAGATTCACCCCACCCATATTCCCTTGAGATAACTGTTAAAGAAGATGGATATTTTCCTTCCTTCTTTCTTTCTTTCTTTGGTTCATACAGTATGTTTCAACTTCTCTTCGTCTGCTGCCAAGTGACACAACATGGCTTCCTTGCCAGCTCCACTGTACGTTCGCTGTTTTGGCATCTTAACAGGATGTGAAAAAAAACGAAAAACATCCTCCATCTGTTGTGTGTTCAATGTCTGGAAGGTGCAGACAGAACCCGTCTGCTGGCCACTGCACGGAGCTAAAGCAACTCCCACTCCCACATCCACACATCCATCTCAATCTCTCGCTCTCTTGATGTGAAGCTTCGGACGCCCGATGTTGTGACCGGGCGCTTGTCATCGGCGTATCAGTGAAGAACGACAGGAGAAGGGACGTTGTTAATGTCACACCTTCAGCGCTAAACCCTTTTTGAAATTTCACCCAGATGTATTCGGACACCACGGATCTCAATTCATAATTCATAAAGAAAATGTATTTGAGATACATTTTTTTAGGAATTCATTTGGCTGGAAATGCAAACAAAAATAAAAAAAATGTGAAAAATAAGGAGCTTAATGAGCCAATATTTCAAAAAATAATTTCAAAATTAGATCAGAAACTGGAGGTCATGTGACTTAGATATGATCCAAAGTAGAGGGGTAAAAGAGATTGGGAAATATGTACATTTTTAATTTATATATTTAATAAGCTCCATTTAGCCACATTAACCTACATTTTACGTATATTTTCTATATTTCCAGATTTTTCATATGCCTGAAATGTCCACCATAGTGATGTATCGTCTGATTCAATTTTCCGATTTTTCCATTTGAATTGTAGCACATTAGGCCTCATTAAGGACACATTTTTGGCCCATTTTACACATTTTACATCAAAGTTAAAGATATTCTAGCCTCGTTGAGACATTGAACATGAAGCCTTTTAGTCGGTCCCCGGGTGGAAAGAACGACGCTTGTTCGTGATACAGGCCATGGGTTCGGCTCTTTGGAAAGGAGACGAAACAAACGCGGGACGGAGTGGAGCCCTCATATATTCGAGTCTCCGGCGGGGGATGATGAATTCATTCTATTCTTTTTATGTCTGGGAAGCGCCGACTCGACGAGGCCAGAGACCAGAGTTTGGCAGCCGGGGTTTTGGGGACGAGAAGCCGGCCCTCGGCGCTCTCTTCCGCCTCCTCCCGCTCCTCCTCCTCCTCCTCCTCCTCCACAAACCGTACTGTGGAAGGAGGCTGTTAGCATTAGCATTAGTATCTCGGAGCGTGAGGGAGGCGCAGTTTAGCAAACACTACTTTTCAAGAGCCTGCTTGCATGTGGGCAAATCTGCTGCAGCCCGCCGCTAGACGGTACAGGTTGAAGCACTGCAGGGATGGAGGGATAGAGGGCGAGGTTAGAGGAGTGAGAGGAGAAGTGCCTCATGGGTAATGTGTGGACACTGCCCCGAGGCTCCCATCTCATCCACCTCAGATCTGGGAATCAATATGGGACACCCCGTCCATCTCTGTCTGTATCGCCCTCCCTCGCTCTCTCTGTCTTTCTCTCTTTCTCTCTCTCTCTCTCTCTCTCTCTCTCTCTCTATCCTCCTCTCCGGGAAATGCCGGCCGTCACAATTAGTATCTCTCTCACATTTCCCCGTCTCGGCGTAGCAGAGTCCGCGCTGTGATGTTTTTGTCAGTGATTCTCTCATCGCACTGCAGCGCTGACCGCTACTGATTGGTTCTGGTTGAATGAAACACCGTCCCGAAAAATATATGAAATATACATTTTATATTTTTGGAGCATTTATGGGAAATGATATGCCAATATCTTGAAGACAAAGCTGTTGTGGTTCTAATAAAGGGTCCGAATATAAGGGTTGCCCAGGGCAACCAGATTTAGGCCATCAATTATCTCGAGAGGTCTGGTTGCCCTGTTTTCAACCACTTTTCATATGTTAAAAACAATACAAAATATAGTTGCAAGCAGTAATTAGCGTATGTCAAGCCCGAGTGCGACCCCGAGGCCTGACCTCCAGCGAGGCAGCAGCGATACATCGCTGAAGAAGTTGGACCAGAGAGCAAAACGTGCAAATGATGCTCATGCTTGAGAATGTGACCATTAGACTATGAGAAAGCCATTGATGCATTGTCATTTTTTGCACACTCTATCACCTCTGGCCGTCAAACAGCTTGACCTTTGTGAACCAAACTGAATGTATCTGATGTAAAACAGTGCAGAGTCTTAAAAAAGCATATTTGGTTCACATCGGACCTTGGGTTTACAAGCCATGTCTGCTTCCTGACATTTGACAAGTGCAGTGTTTTAGCCAAAACCTTTCTGTCCGTAGCGGCCCATTTATTTGGACTTTTGGAACTCTTTTGGTAATTTTGAACAATAAAGGTCCAAATAATCTAAAAATCCTGGTTTGGTTGAAATTGAACAAATGGCCTAGGAGCGAGTGTCAAAAGTAGGTTTTTCATATCATTCAAAATGTCAGACATTGTGAAGGCAGAACTCAAATCATTTCTCTAGTAAATCTATTTGTCATGAGGAGCTGCATCATATGACACCGCACACATGGCTGTAGGTCACACCACATGGGAGATTTGATTTCAATGTTGCATCATTGAGATACTGACTGTAGTGCCTCCTGTGGGAGAAAGTGTAAAACATTTTTGTGGTTCATCTTGGCCCCTCTGACTTTTCATCCACCAAATTCCATGAAGATTGGACAAATTTAACCCTGCCTTTATGCTGTTGAATTTTTTCATCCTCCTTGAGCCTCAGCCGCAAGTGTCCTAAAGTTGGTTGTGTTAAAATTTGACACACGGTCTAGGAACAGTGACCAATTCCATAAATTCCCTAGTATAGCGCCCCCTTTAGGTCAACCGGGTACAACAAGTGGCAGATAGATGGGCAGTAGATTCAGAAGAAGAACAATCTTAAATTATCACGCAACACACCACACTAAAACACATGCACACACACGCTTTGGATGGTGGCCGGTGAAATGAGGCCTCTGCATTTAACACATCTGGGCTTGTCCTTCCTCCGGGGGGGCAGCCAGGAGCAGTGGGCAGCATTCAGTCAGACGATGATGGGTGCATGTTTTTGGTGGGGGTCCTTACTGACGTGAGGTGGAGGAAACCCCATGTGAGCACGGGGAGAACATGCAAAGTCCACACAGAAAGGCTCCTATTTGGGAGATAATGCACTGCGCCACCGTGCCACCAGTAGAGAAACCGGACTTGGGAACCGAGTTTTGTGAAAATTGGACCAAGTGTTGAGAAGACACGCCTACTTCCTGTTTATGCAGCAATGTTGCCAATACGTTGGGTTGGCCCCAATACGTTGTAGTGTGGTGCGGTGTGTGACAATTAAAGATTCTTCTTCATTCCTGTAGCAGCCATATTGAGACGAATTTCAAAACTCTATTGATGATTTTTAAAGATGGGAGTGCAAGAAATTGAACAAAGTTGGTTTGGTTGAAATTGGACAAATGGCTTTTTGAGTAGATATCAAAAGATTGTTCACCAGAAAATTCCAAATGGCAGAAAATCTGATTGGCAGAAGTCAACAGTGTCAGCAGATGAGATCATGAGGAGACGCATCATAAGACACCAAGTTTGTGACTGTGGGACGAACGGGGTGTGAGATATGGTCATGTGAAAAGTTCAACTTTGACCTGTTGGTGGCGCTAGACGCATGGTCCTATTGGTCAGCAATTTTAGATTTAAACGATTCAGACCAATGTCTATGAATGTGCCAAATTACGTAAAAAGCGACCAGTGGGAACATGGTGAACTAGATAAAGTGGCGTAATAGAACATAGAAAAACAATAGGGTGTTTGCACCTTCGAGGCTTGACACCCTAGTAATAAGTGCAGCACAACTTACAAAAGACGAGCGTTAAGTTCTGCATTTTGAACCGATGTCATCTATCTTTGGGAATTACCTTGTAGAATGAATTTCTTTACAGCTAAATACCCAGCCACTCCGCCAACCTGCTAATTCCTGCTCAGTCCGCTCCACAGCAGCTGGTACAGGAGGACATCACGTATATGTGGCTCCAGACCCCAACAAGGTCACAACCGGGGACATCACACCTACGTTCACTTTAGAATCACAAATTAGCCGAACCTGCAGGATCGCCAACAAACACCAGGGGGTGAGGGGCCTTCGAGGAAACGAAATGAAATGAAATGAAATGAAATCAAAGCAGGTGTTGAACTCTGGGCAGCTACAGCACTTCCCACTGAGTGGACATGTTGGTTCATCAACTGCACCTGTCCTCCACGTTTGATATGAATTGGGGATAAATGCATTGAAAGCTTTCACACTGTGGACTTGGATTGCGAGTCACTATGACTAGAGCTGACACAATTATGGGATCTAGTCGCCCGGTTGGTAATTATTTCCGAAAAAATCGGGATAATCATTTTGCAAGATAGATAGAGAGATGTATGGATGGATAGATAAGATAGATTAATATATATTTAAATAGGTAGGTAGGTAAATGAAAAGATACAGTAGATAGTAGATAGATATAGTAGATAGATGGATGAAAATGGCAATATGCAATAATCCCAAAAATTTGCTGCAAATTGCAATATACGATAAACTTAAGATGAAATAGAGATAGGAAAATGTGAAAAATATACAATCCAAATAAACCAAATATTGGACAATAAGCAGAAAACAAAAGCAGAAAACCTAAATATAATCAATGAAAAATAAATATATATTTTATATAATATATATATAATATAATAATAATATATAATAAAATAATACAATAATAAACAAATATATTAAATATATAATAAACAATATATTGTTTTACCCCATGAAAGTGGCATTAAATCTAAAACACATGACAATTAGATTTTAAAGGAGACCTATTATGTAAACCTAACTGTTTCAGTGCTGGTGCACATGCATTTGGGTCTCTGATGGACCTACTAACAGATTTGGAGCCCTGATCTACATCATTTAGGGCCTCAGTAGAATTTGAACCTCCCTCTATCTGAGTAACTCCACCCACGGCTGGAGAATAACAATCACCGCTGGGAACTTCTCTGCTGGCTTACAGACCAGCACAAATCTTAAAAAAAAACGGTAATCAATACCACCTGTCCGTGAAGAATCTGCGGATGATGGAAATGTAAGTATTTAGAAAAATAATTCTGCTCTGTGTTTCTTTCTAAAAACATAAATGTGGTAGATAGACTGTAGGCTGTGGCGTGCAATCCGCTGTGCGTTTTTCCAAACAAAAAAACAATTAAAGAAATTTAGTTTTTATTGTGGTGTTTTTATAGTAGATGTTTTTATTCTATTTTATTTTATTTTCCGACGTTTACTCATTGAATGAAATAAAAAATCCCCTCGTGCGGTGTCCGTGTCTCCCATAAGCCTGGAACACGGCAATAAAAGTCAAAACAAACTTTTAAATAAAGTCCTGTAGGTCTAATATGAGTGAAGATTCAGCAATTGGATTGTTAATTTCTCGCCTCAAATTTGTTCAGAAACAGATTTTGGTGGAATGATGAGGTGAAATCAGTGAAAGATACAAAGTAAATACAATGGAACCTGGAAGTCAAACTCAAACCCTATTGTATAACAAAACTAGGGGCCTCAGGAGGGTGGCTCCTCCGACTAAACAGGGCATACTAGAACAGGATGGTTTATAGGCCTGTTATAATGGTTAGAATGCATAATCTAAATGTTTTTTCAGCAACAAACTTCAAAAACATGTTTTGGGGACCTCAGAGACTTATACAAACTTGTTGAAAAGGAGAATAATAGGTCACCTTTAACTTGCATTTATTCACATGACAAAGTTCCAGCCCAATGCCTAAAAGTTATAAAAACACATATTGTTTCGTTCAAATGCCAAAGAAGAGAAATGGCAGTGAAATTACTTCTACAGTGAATGTTTTCCCGTTAAGCCACACGATGGGTTGTGTGGAAGGTTCCGAGGTTTAATCACAAAGCCGTGTCTCCAGCTCCAGAGAAACATTCCATTCAATTCACAATGTAAATGGCAGGCTGGATAAAAGCGCCCGGCGTTCCAACGCCTTAAGCACAAAATGTAAATCACAAGCGGGGCGGGGGATCGAACATGAAAACAGCCCCGAAAAACGTACCCAGGTGGATAAAAACACGGAGCGCTTCCTTTTGTGAAGAGAAAAAAAGCCAAACGACCGACCCAAACCCTCCACCCGCAGAGGAAATCAAATTCTAGGAGGGAGCCCTCAGGATCCGGGGCACAAAAGTGCAGCGATGACATAACGATAATTCCCCCTTAAGAGCTCCTTAAAGAGGGGAAGTCTGGGAGCAAACACTTCACAGCGAGCGTGGGGAATCCAATCCCCAAACAGAGAATTAACTATTTATGTTGCGTTGCGCCAATCAAATAAACACTGTTTTCCTCGAAGAAAAACAGTGGACCAGCGGTTCCCAACCTTTTATCTGCCATGACACAGCACTGTCCTGTTCATCACTGTACACATCCCAAAACACCCCAAAACCATAGATCTGTGCTCATTATTATTATTGTGACCAACTAATAGTTAGTGACGCAAGACTCGCAAACGATTCGTTCATAGCGAACATATAATTTAAATGAGTTGTGAGTCACTCCGGCAAAAGCATGAATTTTCCAACCACAAACTCAAAATAATTACTGACTAAAAAATTATTGTCAAAAACAGGGTAGAGGCATTTGCTGTAATTGATATTAAATGCCCATCCATATTAAATATCCATATCTATCAATTTCCAAATATCCATATCCACATCTGATTTTCACTTTGCATTCCACCAGAAAATATAATTGTGACAGAATCAGATAAACCTCTTTCTTTTCTTGGAACGACTCCTTTCACCGAGTGACTCGTCAGGAACCGAATCCCAAAAAAGAGTCGAACCTTCCATCACTGCTAATAGTTCTGACTTTCAGTGTGAAACTTGATCTTGTTGTGATGAACACAGAGCCACTGTTCGGCTGGAATTGATGGATTAGATTAATTAGTGCCGCCTTGCAATTTGGATCTTACAACACCAGTTTCCGTTATTATGTATTTTAAGTGTAATGACAAACATCTTCACCCCTCCGCAACAGCTCGGCTTCGTTGTTTTTCCTCTCGCGTCGCGCTTAGATGCGGTTTATGATTGTGGGAACTATGTTACGAGAGACGTGGTGATACATGTGACTCCAGCCGTCAGTTTACAAAGCGTGTAATTGGACGTTGGACCATCTGGAACACGCTAAGGAACATACAGTCCAACACCAGTGTGGAGCGAGTTGGCGGAGTTTGTCTCTGCCTCTGGACGACTTGTTGTGGGACCCACTCGAGTGACGTTGAAGACTTCTTAAGACCTTAAGACTATTTAAGACGCATTCAAGACCAATTTGAACGAGCATCTTTTTTTTCCGGAAGTAAGACCTTTTGATGACTTTTCATGGGACCTCCAGGACAGTTCTGCATGCTGATTGTCTTAGCTCAATGCGAGGCTGCAGACGGGATCAACGAGCCTCGCTCCCATGAGATGGGGGGAAAGACACGTTCTGAATCTTTTCACCGAGTAACTCGTAATGATCCAAATCTCCAAAAAGAGCCGAGCTTTCTATCACCGATGCATTAATAAATACCTCACGTTGGTGGTGTGGTAATAGAAACTTTGACTGATTTGTTTTGGTTTCGTCTTTGTCTTGGGAGAAAAAGGCGGGGAAGCGTCCTTTCTGCCGAGCCATAAGTCTGACAAAAAATGCAAAATGTCCGACACGTTGGAGAGTGAAACTCGGTTCACGCCCGACGAGCGCCATCGTGCCGCTATCTGGGCGGAGGGATGTGTCGGTGTTTACCATTTTGGAGAGATGCATGATTCATCCTTCAAACGGGCCTTTGACCAGACCGGGTTTTAAATAATGAACCACTGTTCCCTTCACCCGTCTGCTCTGTTATGATTAACAATTAAATCGCCTTTTTGGTTTATTTTAGGTTACGGTGACCAGACGTTCCAGTTTGTCCTGAGATCCGACAAATATCTTTAAAAACACTCAAATGTCCCGGTTTTCAACAGTCACTACCTACTTGTCCCGGTTTTCACAACAATTAAAATAATAATAATTATATTATTATGAAAATGAGAGTACATTTTTGGTCATGCACGGTGGAATTTCCGACATATAATATTAAGATGGCCCAACATAAGCAATAATACCAATACTAATACAAATACTACTACTACTACTACTACTTCTACTACTACTACTACTACTACTACTACTACTACTACTACTACTACTACAAATAATGATAATAATAATTAATTATAATAACTTAGAAACAATAATAATAATAATAATAATAATAATAATAATAAAAATATAATAATAATAATAATAATAATAATAATAATAATAATAAATGATAATACATGATAATAAATGATAATAACTTATAAACAATAATAATAATAACATTGATTATTAATACTAAAAATAATAATTGTCCCACATATTGATGAAAACAGCTATGGTGCGTGCATAAGCGCATACGTACATGTGTGTGTGCATGAACGTGCGCTACACTTAAGGGTCCCGGTTTGGAGGTTTGAAAACATGGTTATCCTATTTTGGGTTATCGGAGTAAAAAGTTATAACGGTTAATAACACATATAACCCTTATAAGATGAGGTAGGATAAGATAACATAATCTTTTATTCATCTCTGGAGGGAAATTCATGCGTTACAGCAGCAAAAGAAAAAAAATGAAAGTCAAGAAAGATATACAAATGGTAAGTAGGTAGTAGCATTATGATACCTGGTGACTAGGAGCCCAATATGGCAGGTGGTCGTTCATCGTTACAGTTTCGTGGCATTACCAATAAAAGTGGGTGGGGTCATAACATTAGTGGGAGATTGGCAAAAAGTGATCTTATAAAGGAGAGACCTTTGGCAATGGAAATCGGGACCTTAGAATTTGGGTTGGTAATTGACTGTTCAAATCAATCATGAAATCCCCCTTACATTTGGATGGAAACAAGACTGTTGAATTACACCATTTTACAAAATGACTGTAATTTTCTGGAAGTAATGCGATCTGACATTTCGATATTGTGGTAATGTCAGACACTGCAGCCGTTTTCCGCTTAAATTAAATAGCACCGTAGTCACATATGAATTCAAATAGTTTGTTTCTGTCTGTCATTTTGATTTCATTTGTTCCGTGAGATATTTCTCATCATTATTATTATGTATATGTATGTGTATATGTATAGAAATCAAAATCAAATGGTGAGATCCTGCCCAATACCAAGCCCTAATATACATGTGTTTTAGGAGTTACGATGACACTGATCAAGTCAGACTATCCTTGAACATTTCGTAATATCCCACTCCTTTTACGAGAGCAAATCTTTAGAGTGGATGATGGCACTCTCCCGTCTTTTCAGATCATCTCACTTTACGGCCCCAAAAGCTACAACTTGTTATGTACATAAAATCTAAAATATGATTATGTGCTACATTTAACCGCTCACAGGGAAAACCAGATCACGCATTTTGGTCAACAGTTCACAGGGGAGTATTTATATCAGCCGAGCAGTAAATTCCAATATGCAGCAAATAACACAATCTGAGAAAGTGATTTCTGCTGTGTCGA
>NC_137206.1:24130783-24183283 GCF_960531495.2 Zeus faber | reverse complement strand
ATGGATGGATAAATAGGTGGATGGATAAATTGATGGATGGATGGATATATACTGGATTACCTATGTGTGGGTAGGTAGGGAGATGCATGGACAGACAGACAGACAGACAGACAGACAGACAGATAGATAGATAGATAGATAGATAGATAGATAGATAGATAGATAGATAGATAGATAGATAGATAGATAGATAGATAGATAGATCGATAGATAGATAGATAGATAGATAGATAGATAGATAGATAGATAGATAGCTGGATAGATAGATAGATAGATAGATAGATAGATAGATAGATAGATAGATAGATAGATAGATAGATAGATAGATAGATAGATAGATAGATAGATAGATAGATAGATAGATAGATAGATAGATAGATCGATAGATAGATAGATAGATAGATAGATAGATAGATAGATAGATAGATAGATAGATAGATAGATAGATAGATAGATAGATAGATAGATAGATAGATAGCTGTGTCTGTAAACGTTGTGGTGTCGTGGTGTCAGCGCCTGCGGTGGCTCTCCTCGGGGGTTAGTTCTATTCATCATGTCTATTTCTGTCCCGCTGAGAATGGGACTCGCAGGCTGGACGAGCTCAAACCGGGTTCCTAATCTGCCGGCTTGTTGTTGAAAATTGCCAGTGTCTGCAAATCCACGCGGTTGACACTGCTTTCATTTAAAACACGAGACAAGACGGGAACCGATGCGTCTTCTGAGGGTCTAGTTGCCAAAAAAAAATCACTTGTTTCGATAACTTAAGCACAAAGTTTCAGAAGAATTATGCTGGATTATATACAGTATAATATAGAGAGCACTTCAATTTACTCGATCTTAGCAAGTTTAGCCCCATTGTCCCAGATAGTGGACATGCATTATCGGTAAAAACGTATAAAAATTGAAATTGTTTGCCAAATCTACAAAATCTTGACATAATCCATTCATTCTCACCAGTGTTCCCAAAGAAATTATTGCTTTTTACAAAAAAAAAGTAATTTCAATGGGTGATTGTCGTCTTCCTTTCTTAATATAAAGACATACAGTCATACCTACCATAAAAATGTAAAAGTTTGGCTTTTTTTGGGAGATTCGGCTCCTTACGAGTGACGCGGTAAAAAAAAAGATTTGTTCATTTCTCTTCATTTGTTTGGTTCAGTCGGTGTAACGAGAGTTGGAAGAAGACTTCAGCCCCAAGGTGCGAATGGCATTCTCACACGAATCATTGAATTCTATCGAAAATTGTTTATTTTGGTGGAATGCAAAGTGCAAATCAGTCACAATTCATATGACTTATGCCAAACGCCTCCAGCTTTTCGTTTAATTCTTTAAATCCTCAGCTATTCCCAAACAAAATGAATGACTCTTTTGTGGGCGTGTCGCCAGACTCCTGAGTCCGGTCGTGAGTCTTGCATCACTATGTAAAATGCATGCAAAGTGATCGATCACTGCTGGATACAGGTGTCAAAGCCCCCAATATACTGTGTATATATATATATATATATATATATGTGTGTAAAAATACAAAAATAAAGTCACCAAAACACTATTTGGAGATCCATGTTCAATGCAATTAATTTCCTGGGTAAATATAAGTACTGTTTGTGTTCATTGATCAAAATCCTCGACACGACGTTACTCAACAAATCTCCATTGTACACAGGTTGACCCATCCATTTAAAAAAAAGGCTTCGAGCTGCGAGGAAATCATTTTCAGGAAATCTTTAGAGTTTAAATTGCAGTTATGTCTTTTTTTGTATGTTATCTCCGCCCAAAGATATGCAGTAGGTAACTTTACTTTCCCCAGACAGTGGTTAATAATAAAACAAGGCGGTTGCAACAGATGGACCAAAGTGCCCGTCAATCAAAAGGCTTGAAAGCTGGGATTGTGGGAGTGTGAGAGACGTGAGAGAGGAGTTGGTGAAAATAAGAACGATGCTCTTTTCAGTTTGCTTGGTTGAAGGGTGGACACATCGAAACGCATTTTAATGGTGTCGGGGGGGGGGGTGCGGAATGTCAGTAAAAACAGTCAGTCATGTCAACATAACTCAAATTTCAAAGTAAGCAACCGTCATGGACATACATCAAGTCGAGTCCACTCAACTCATTCGCTACAGCCTTCCTTATTTGGCTGAACTAGATTCAAGAGATTCAAGATTCAAGATTTTTATTTGTCACATACATATACATACTTTCATACATATATGCAGTGAAATGTAATGCAACGCAACCGGTGATAGCACACAATAAGTCCTAGGAAAAATAAAAAAATAAAAATAAAAAAAATAAAATAAATAAAAGAAAATTCCTTTCTAATAGACCGACTAACTGACTCCTAAAACGTAATACAGTAAGTTGAATACTTATAGAATAAGATAAAAATATATAGAATAAAATACAATAAAAATAAATTGAAATAAATGGAATAGATAGAAGCCATATGCCTATGTATATACAGATATGTGCAATTAAAGTGGCATGTGAATTAAAGTGGCATGTGAATGTGGATAGAGTGAGGTAGTGTTTGGGATAATACAGCACAGTATACAACAGTACGGCGCAGCAATACGGCATCACGAACAACCCTGAACAGTGAAACTGTATGCGGTACAGTATGCTACATACAGTACAGTAGGTAGTGGAGCCTAGTGTATGGCTCAGTTAGGACCCCTGGTGAGGTCAGCATTGACAGTTCTAATGGCTTGAGGGAAGAAACTCCGTCTCAGTCTCTCTGTTCTCGCTGTGTGACTGCGGAGGCGCTTGCCTGACCGCAGCAGCTGAAACAGTCTGTTGTTGGGGTGATGAGGATCCTTCATGATCCTACGGGCTCTGCTACTACACCTCCTGGTGTATAGATCCTGCAAGGGGGGGAGGGTAGTTCCAGTGGTACGTTCAGCTGAACGCACCACCCTCTGCAGGGCCCGCCTGTCCTGGGCAGTACAGTTCCCAAACCAGGCAGTGATGTTGCCTGTCAGGATGCTCTCCACTGCTCCAGAGTAGAAGGACTTGAGGATCCTCACCGAGACCCGGAATTTCCTCAGCTGCCTGAGGTGGTAGAGACGCTGCCTCGCCTTTCTCACCAGAATGTCCGTGTGTACAGTCCATGTTAAGTCCTCTGTGATGTGGACTCCCAGATATCTGAAGCTGCTCACCCTATCGACAGAATTCCCATTAATCCACAAGGGCGCGTGCGTCCTCGATTGTGATCCACGCCTAAAGTCCACAATCAGCTCCTTGGTTTTGCTGAAGTTCAGGTGGAGGCTGTTGTCCTGGCACCAGAGTGGCAGGTCAGCCACCTCCTCGCGATAGGCCTTCTCATCGCAGTCGGTGATCAGGCCCACGACCACGGTGTCGTCAGCAAACTTGATGATGGTGTTGGAGCTGGACCTGGTCACGCAGTCATGTGTGTACAGGGAGTACAGTAGGGGGCTGAGGACGCAGCCCTGGGGGGATCCTGTATTCAGGGTGAGGGAGCTTGACATGTACTTCCCCACCTTGACCACCTGGGGGCGGCCTGTGAGGAAGTCCAGGATCCAGGTGCACAGCGGACCATTCAATCCGAGCTCCATCAGCTTGACAGCCAGTCTGGTGGGGACTATGGTGTTGAAAGCTGAACTATAATGGATGAACAGCATTCTCACATAGGCCCCCTTCTGGCCATCCAGGTGCGTGAGCGTGGTGTGCAGTACCTGGGAGACCGCGTCATCCGTGGATCTGTTTTGCCGGTACGCGAACTGCAACGGGTCCAAGGTGCGGGGAAGAGAGGCGCAGATGTAATCCTTAATCAGCCTCTCGAAACACTTCGTGACCACCGAGGTGAGGGCCACCGGACGGTAGTCATTCAGGCAGGTTGGAGAGGCGATCTTCGGGACAGGAGCGACGGTGGACCTCTTGAAGCAGGACGGGACCACTGATTCAGCCAGGGAGATGTTAAATATTGTAGTGAACACCGGAGCTAGCTGGTTAGCACAGGTCTTCAGTACTCGCCCAGATATGCCATCTGGGCCCGCAGCTTTCCTGGTGTTCACCCGCATCAAAGCCCTCCTGACCTCGTGCACGGACACTGAGAGTGCGCGCTCGTCCCCAGCGGTGTAACTCCAATTAGCCGGCGAGCTAGCGGTGTTGCTGCCAGACTCGAACCGCGCATAAAAGGAGTTCAGTTGGTCGGCCAGGGAGGCGTCCACACTCGTGGCTGGGGAGGAGCTGCTCTTGTAGTTTGTTATTGTTCGCAGCCCCTCCCACAAGCGTCTGGTGTCGCCCCGCTCCATCTGTAGCTCCACGGTGTCTCTGTACGTCCGTTTGGCGTCCCTCACCGCCCTCCGCAGATTGTACGACGCCGCTTTGTAATTGTCCATGTTACCAGATACAAGTCCGTCGTTGTAAGCGGCCGTGCGCGCATTCAGAGCGCAGCGGATGGATTTATCAACCCATGGTTTCTGGTTTGGAAATATCCGAACTTTCACCGTGGGAACGATATTATCCGCGAGCGTAGCCACAAAACTTACTAGAACCTCTGTAAACTCGCTGACATCACTTGAACTTGTTTGGAACATGTCCCAGTCTACGTCAGTCAGAGCGTCCTGAAGCGCAGCCTCTGATTGGTCCGTCCACCGCTTCACTTCCTTCGTCATCACCAGATCCCGCGCGATCAGAGGCCTGTAAACAGGAACCAGCGAGATCGTGGCGTGATCTCATTTCCCGAAAGCAGGGAGCAGGACGGGCTTGTATCCGTTCTTGTGAGGAGTGTAACAATGGTCCAGAGTTCTGTCTCCCCTGGTGGCACACGTGATGTGTTGGTGGAAATTCGGCAGAACTTTTTTAAGGTTGGCCCTGTTAAAGTCCCCAGTCACCACCACAGCCGCGTCGGGATGTCTGTTCTGAAATCTGCACAACACATCGTACAGAACCGACAGAGCTGCGTCGGTGTCTGCTTGCGGTGGGATATAAACGGCTGTAATGATGACCGTGCTGAATTCCCGGGGGAGATAAAATGGACGGCATAGCATGGTCAGCTGTTCCAGGTTCGGCGAGCAGGAATGGGAGAGGAATTTGGTGTTGTTGGCGTTACACCAGCGGTTGTTTACCATTAGGCAGACGCCTCCACCTTTGGATTTCCCCGACTCTCCCGTTCTATCGCCGCGGAACACGGAGAAGGCCTCGGCTGGACGTATGGCTTCATCCGGCACCAGTGGGATCAGCCATGTTTCCGTCAGACAGAGGACGCAACAGTTCCTCGTGTCTCGCTGGAATTGAATCCTCGCTCGAAGTTCATCCATCTTGTTCTCCAGGGACTGGACGTTAGCAAGAAGGATGCTTGGCAGAGGTGGACGGTAAGGTTGCGTCCTCATTCTGACCCGAATGCCGCCTCGTACTACACATACATACATAAACTACTACACTTAACTACTACACATACATAAAACAATTTTCTCAAAAAACAACATGGAAGAAGATGGCAACAGCCAAACATGGCAGCAATGCCAAAAAAAATGAACATCTCAAAGAGACTCCGAGACATGGGGATTTCAGTTTCTTGTAGAAAAATGCTCAGAAGGTGGGCGGCACCAACTGCTCATAGGACATACCCCCACCACCGACTGAACTACTGATGGGAACTCTTGAAACCCTCACTCTCTCCCGACTCTGTCTTAACACGGGTCAAAGACCCAACAGCGCAAATTGTTGTTATTTCCTTCTAAATAATGGAGTAGGCGTGTCGTTGAGTTGTAAGAGGTGGGGCCTATGAATTTTTAACTCCACTCCCTTCTCAGACCAGTTCCGGTTATTGGCAGTATTCCTGGTAACCACGGAAACCGCTTCTATTAACATTGATATTTCTGATTTGAGTATTCAAATGTTTTTGTATTTCTTTGATAATATTTATCAAAATCAAAAATGGACGGTCAATTAATTAAGTTAATCAGTTAATTGTTAGCAAATGTGAATTTCAATAAAGGCATCATTTAAGAATGGTTAAAGTTAATGGTTTTTAGAAAGTTGGGGAGCAAAATCTGATTACAATTTGTTCATGAACATGGACAAATCTCACCAAAACAACGTTAAAAACCCCAAGCAAGTGCACATTTCAGCAAAATGAAAGCATCCAAAACCAAAAAACAGACTTTGCTTTGCTCAGGTTTGATTTGTGAGAACAACGTATCTGAATAGGATCCGATTCTTCCTTGATTTTCCACAAATATCCAGTGCAGCATGTTTGGCTGATATCGAAAATCTTTAATTATAATTGATGGATCTGAGCTTGGATCTGAGCTGAACAAACGTGGCCTAAAAATCCATCAGGTCAGAATGAAATGTTTGGAGCGGGAGAACGAGGTACAACGCACAGGTCCTGGACCTGGTGAGACGCAGGAGGAGCCCAGACAGGAGGCAACCCACAGATCCCAGTCCCTCCACGTACCAGAGTCTCCCAACCCCAGAAGAGTAGTTACACAGCAACGGATTAAATGACCCCCAGCAAGCAGACGGAGCGAGTGGCTGCAGTTTGACGAGGACGTGTCCAGCCACTAAGATACACCAACTGCGCCAGGAGCGAACCCTCAAGAAACAGTTCAAGGGAGCTACTGAGGAGGAGAAGCAACCATTGGCTGAACTGCATAACATCCTAACCCTCCAGAGAGCAGAGTGGCACAGGAGGCGGGGAAGAGAGAGAGCCAGGAAGCGAGCGGCCTTTATTGCCAATCCCTTCAGTTTTGCTAAACAGCTGCTTGGGGATAAATGCAGTGGCCGGCTTGAGTGCTCAAGAGAAGAAGTGAACCACTTCCTCCAGAACACTATGAGCGACCCACTGAGGGAAAAAGATCTAGGACCCAACAAAGCTCTCATCAGCCCTGCCCCACCAACAGCAGAGTTCAAGTTGACGGAGCCTAGCCTGAAGGAGGTTGAAGAGGTCATCAAGGCAGCCCACTCAGCATCTTCCCCAGGCCCCAGTGGTGTACCCTACCTCGTCTACAAGTGCTGCCCAGAGCTTCTCCGGCACCTGTGGAAGACCCTGAAGGTGATCTGGCGAAGGGGGAGAGTGGCTGACCAGTGGAGGTGCGCAGAGGGAGTTTGGATTCCCAAGGAGGAGGACTCGAAAAACATCAACCAGTTTCGGACAATTTCACTACTGAGTGTGGAAGGGAAGGTGTTCTTCAGCATCGTCTCCTGAAGACTGACCGAATTTCTCCTCAAGAACAACTACATCGACACTTCGGTACAAAAAGGGTGGGATTCCTGGAGCTCCCGGCTGCCTAGAGCACACTGGTGTAGTCACACAGCTCATCAGAGAGGCCCATGAGAACAGAGGTGACCTTGCTGTGTTGTGGTTGGACCTGACTAACGCCTACGGGTCCATCCCACACAAACTGGTTGAGCTTGCGCTACACCTCCACCATGTTCCCAGCAAGATCAAGCACCTGATCCTGGATTATTATGCCAACTTCAGGCTCAGGTTCACTTCTGGGTCAGTAACATCAGACTGGCATCGCCTAGGGAAAGGAATAAAAACAGGTTGTACCATCTCCGTTACCCTTTTCGCGTTGGCGATGAACATGGTGGTCAAGGCTGCAGAGGTGGAATGCAGAGGGCCCCTATCCAGATCAGGTGTTCGCCAGCCTCCTATAAGAGCCTACATGGACGACCTTACCATCACAACAACATCGGTCCCAGGGAGCAGGTGGATCTTGCAGGGATTGGAGAGACTCATCACATGGGCTAGGATGAGTTTCAAGCCCTCCAAGTCGAGGTCCATGGTACTGAAGAGGGGGAAGGTGATGGACAAGTTCCGGTTTTCGATCTCTGGAACTGCAATCCCATCCATCACGGAGAAACCAGTCAAGAGCTTGGGGAAGCTCTTTGACTCAAGCCTGAAAGACTCGAGCAGATGCTCGCATTTCTGAGCCCAAAAATAGAAACCACAACATGAGTAATAACTGTATCCCTCCGTGACTAGGGATAATATATTAAAATATATATTTTTTACCCATACCCTATGTCAGGGGCTCCACAACGTCCACAATGACAATATATTGGGTCAAACTGTACATGGATTAATGATTTTGACGTTTTTGGTGTGAGGTTTGCCCTTTTTTGACAAGGTTTAAGTCAAACGTTAAACCTTACAGCTGTTTATTATAAGCATAAAAAGCGAGTGTTATGGCTGGGCCAAATTGACAAATACATCAATAGCAATAATTTGACGATAATTTCGATATTTGACAATAAATATTTGAGAAGCAACCATCACTAATGCAGTTAGATGCCGCTGATGAGAAAAGCTAGAAAAGTCTATGATGGTCAGAAAATTTCAATCATTTTCTGCAAAACATCCTTAAAGACAACGTTTAACATCTCTCAAGAACACCCAAATCCCGGACGATATCTCCTCTCATATCACGATATCGACATCATATTGATACATTACCCAGGGGCTCAGACAGAGTTAAGTCTCCCAAGGGTTTGCAAAGGAAATATTCTACGTGTAACATCCCCAAACCAGATTAAAAATAAGACTACAAGTCATCGCTGAAACATGTTTTTGGGTCTTTAAAATGTTGGTACCATAAACGTCTGGGCTCAGTTCTGAGTTGATGTTCTTGTTTTTCTATTATTAATGACTCTCTGTGAACAATAGCTTCCAGCGACACTGCACGCAATGTTTTCTGGTTCCAACACAGCGCCCTGCTGCCTCCAACAGCAACACACCCTTTCTTTAAAACTCCCTCACTCTTATCTTTCAAACTCTCACCCTCTCGCAGCCTTTCTCCAGAATTCTTCCCCGTTTCACTCTCCTTGGGCTCCTCTTTGTCAAGACTTTGGTCCGTGGGTCAATCAGCTATTGCCTCCATGTCTCTCGCTTGCTCTCCTGGAAACTCACATTTGTATACAGACATATGTGCACACTCATGTGCGCGCACGCACACACACACACACACACACACACACGCACACACACACACACACACACACACACACACACACACACACACACACACACACACACACACACACACACACACACACACACACACGTGCCACTCAGCTATCCAAGGGCTAGTTGTTAAAAACTGCTTCTGAATACAGCTCTGGCTCTATCTCTCCCTGGACCCAAAGGAAAACTTAATGAATAATGAACAGAGGCGTGAAAGAGTCGGTTGGAGAGGTGGAGGCGGTGGTGGGTGGTGGTGGTTGTGTTGGGGGCAGGATGAGACCCTTCAGCACTGGTGAGAAGACTTAAAGAGGGGGGCTACTGACGAGTGGCTGCTGCCCATCAATTAGGGATTCCATGGAGGGCGGTGGGCGAGAGTGAGACATTGCCCTGCTCCAAAATCTGAGGAGAGGGTCCTCGGTAAAAAATATAGCCTGCTGGGTTCACAGAGGCCGCGAGGGGTGTAGGCTGAGGTGGAGATGAGATGTGGGGGATCTAGAAAACGTCACCCATTCCTCAGCGCCGGTCCTCCAGCATCATCCATCATCAAGGCCTAGTTCTTCCCTGTCAACACAACTGTGGCTCTGGTTAACATTGGTTTATAGCTGGCAGCCCCGAAAAACCCTCCAATGCTGATGCTTAAAGTCGTAACACCTGAAACTGAATTCAGGCCCAAACCCTATTGGACCCGGGAAATTCGTCCCAAGATCTAATTGGAACTGACCCGATGCATGTCCAAAGGAAAGGAGGACCTGTGTAGGCTTTGTGTCGGGTTCTGCGAATTTGGTTGGGCTAAGCCCTTGAAGACCTCTACCACAAAGCTGGTCCTTAAGCGTCATCCATCATCGAGGCGAGCCCTTCCCTGTCAGCATAACTGTGGCTCAGGTTAACACCCCAAAAAGTTACCTCGGAACTCAAAGCAGTTGCTCAAAGTCTTAAAGCCTGAAACTGCTGCTCTCATTGTATTATACCTAGACTAGAGGTCATCACAGGTTCCGAAAATCGGACCTGAATCCGTTTGAACCTGGGAAATTTGTCCGAAGATCTGATTGGAAATTATCCTTTTTCCCGAAGATATTACAGAATTGGACCTAAAATGCTGTTTTATAGCCTCCACAGCACGTCATGATTTTTTGAACCCTTGTAATCTGATTGGCTAATCATGGTGCATGTAGTCTGGCAATGCTCTATAGCAGCCCTTCCAGGTTCCTCTTGTGGTCAGGGACTAGAATGTGACCTGACCTAAACCCAATTGTCCCCCATTGTCCATAAGAAAATGCCTGAACCCGGACCACGGGTTGTTGGGTTTGGATTGACCTGTGAAGACGGCTTCCTCCATCATCAAGGCCTAGTTCTTCCCTGTCTGCACATCTGTGGCTCCGGTTAACACACCAAAAAGTTGACTCGTGACTCCCAAAAACCTCCCAAAGCAGATGCTTTATAATACATTTTATAATACAAATCTGTATTATAGACGTCTTTGGGTGGCAAAATTGCTATACCCGAATGCTACAGGAGCCGGGAAATTTGCCATATCCGAATGGAACCGATGCACTACCAGGGGAAAGAGATTCAAATCTGAATCAGGTTTGGTATTTTTCTAGAGTCCAACGGACCCGATAATGAAAATTGCTCCGAAAATGCTGTTTTTTCGAGCCTGTCAATGTCGGATGAAATGGAAAAGGCCAGGAATAATCACATAGCCTTGTAAGGTTCCACAGCACCCCACAATGTCTGCAGCTCTGAGAAACGCCTGGAGCTGCTTCTTTCACTGTATTTCACCCAGATGCACAAACACAGAATGTGTGACTGGACAGGGCGAGGCTGGACTGATCAGTGTCTACCTCTCATCTGTAATGCGATCCGAAGGAAAACCCATTTGTGGTTTTATTGACGGCTGTGGGGGGAGCTTCTCAATATGACTGTGAGCCTCTTCCCCCTCTAACAACAACACACAGCATGTTAAGAGGGAACCCTGGGTATCGATCCAGAGTACATTTCTCTGCACGACGTCTATTTCCCTCACGGCTTCTTAAGGACAGCTCTCTTAATCATTTCACCAAAGGGGCCAGTTGCAGTAGTGCCTTTAAAAGACACTTCCAGATTATGCCATGTTGCCGGGGATACGATTCAAGTGATTTACTTGTGGCATAGGCCTAAAGGAACCTTTGCGAAAGGGAAAAAGTCAGAGTTTATTTCAGAGTTTATTTAGGATGTAGAATGGTTTCTGCGGTCCCTCCCTCCTATATAAGAAACATTTGGTCAATTAATCACCGCTAAGCAGAACTGAGGGATTATGCACTTGAGTGAATCTCATTTCAAGCTGCTGGTTTGGGTTTTTGGGGGGGTGTGCACCTGGGACGTGGCAGGGATGCAGACAAATGGCCGAGCCAGCGAGGTTCCTCTGGTACCAGCAGGGTAGCGACGGGAATTTTGCTTTGTGCTACAAGGTATCTAATTTATAGGTGCTTGGCAAACAACAAGGTTACACCAGTGTCTTCAACTTCAACCACTGTGCACATTAGTGTGCTGAGAGAGCTTGCCAAGTGTGCCGTGAAAATGTTTCAAATTCCACTTAAAAATTACATTAATAATGGAAGTTAACTCTTAGTCCCAGCAGAATAGCAGCTTTGTGTGCATCAGAACAAGATCAAGTTTCATACTGAAAGTGAAAACTATTAGTAGTGGCTCTTTTTTGATGTTCGGTTCGGTCCCTCACAGTTTTGTATCACTTGCATGACTAGGTCATAACAGGAACAAGCACAGGCCTTTTGTGATTTTTTAATTGTTAACAGGGTGGAGTACACAGGATTATTTCATTCTGTAGCAGAGAGGAAGTTGGCAAACACTGGTTTACACCATGCACCGCGATTTAAAATCCATATACTCCTCTATCCCTCCCCCTTGGAGCATACTGTGAGTACTACTGTTAGCCCCAAGCGCTCACCCAGCCAAAACAAATTGCTGCTAAGACATCAAATAGTGTTCTTTTTCAGCCGTCGTCTGTGAAAACACATATTGTTTCCTCATTAGAATGTATCAGTTGTCGAGCGGAGGAATACACCGCCCCTTAAAGCTTCCTATCCGCTTCATCTGCAGCCGCTCAAGGCTGCGAGCTTACCATGCTTTACTATCTTCTTCTTTTTTTTTCTGCCAAAGTTGATGCTTTTAATCTCTCTTTTCTGCACAGAAGAGCTAATTGGTGGCAGTATGGAACAAATGTGGTGCTTTTTATTGATATGTTTGTGAATCAATAGTCTGATTAATCAATAGTGAGGCCTATCAATGAAATGGAGGTGTTTAGGGCTCTAGATTACAGGCCAATATAGGCCACATGTAGACAAATTTAGTAATTACATAGTAATATTTATACCTTATTTACCTATACCAATAAATGACACCTAAAACAATAACCAAAAGCTCGCCAGAATCACACTTTGTGTATTCTGTATATGTTTATATATTTGGCTATTTTTGATCTGCAATTTTGGTCATTTCTGTATATTTGGCTATTTGTATTTTTACTATTCTATTTTCCTTTTTTTTTTTTTCAGACAATCGACATTTTTTGGTTGTGTTAATTTCTAATTGTCTGTACAGCAATACACCAATCCTCCACTGCGACAAATGCAAATTACTTGCATATAAAAATGTATTTGGTTCTTACTTGTACTTGGTTAAACTGACGATGATTGTGACATACAGTAGGCCTGTATCTGGACAGTTTTTTTTGTCTTTTAGCTATATAGTTGTTTACATATTAAGGTCTTGTGTTGTGTAATGCGCTGATGCTATGGTTTTTGTTGAAAGAAAAGTTTTGAAATAATACAATTATTGGAATTTGAGTATTTTACTTTCGTATGGAGGATTTTACTTTCACGATGGGCATTGTAGGTTCATATTTGACTCATTCATAAATGTATCATAAGAATTAGGAGTTTAGATTGTCAAAATATGGCCTTTTTCTGGACTTGACAATCAATAATAATCAGTATGGAGGCCAATAAAGACAAATAATGCATTTATATTGCACTGACAGAAAATATTGGGATACAGTTTCAACCTCTAGAATACACCTAGAATACATCAAAAATGTCATTACTTTTGCAGGAGTGGGTTTTTTTTTTAATTTGTTTGACTTATAAATACAGGAAGTGTTGCATGTCAAAAGCGAAGTAGCTCCTATTGGAGCAAATGCACTCACAATCGATGGCGGAACAACGGCTAATGAAAACAAGGGACAATTATAGGGGTGGGTCAAGGAGGAGGAAAGAAAGAAACGCTCTCAGGGAAATAATAACAAAAATACTTCTGGATTCTAAAACCTCATAAGTAGAGTCAATTGATGCTTTTGTTTTCATCTCGCATCTTGCACAAGGTAAAATTGATTGATGATTCATTATTTGGGATGATGTCACTGTCCTATAAGCAGAGTAGACCCAGCACATCCACTGAAAACCAATTACGTGTGTTGAAACCAGTTTCAGGCTATGCTTTGTTGATGCAGATATGTACAGATACACCGATACGCCACAACTACCACTAATAACCACTGATATTGTGTACCTTTAAGTCCTGGAAGTTGTGAGGTGGGGCCCCTATGGATCGGGCTTGTTGTTCCAGCACATCCCACTGATGCTCCATCGGACCCTTACCCCGCCCATCACATGATGAAGTAGAAAACGTGATTCATCGGAACCAGGCCACCTCTTCCATTGCTCCGTGGTCCAGTTCTGTTCCCATTGTAGGCGCTTTTGGCAGTGGACAGGGATCAGTATGGGCACTGGTCTGCGGCAACGCAGCCCCATACGCAGCAAGCTGTGATACACTGTGTGTTCTGACACCTTTCTATTAAGGCAGCATTAACTTTTTCACCAATTTGTGTTGCTGTTGGAACCGTGCTCCAGCGGGTTACCCCCCATATGGAGCCTTTCTGTGTGGAGTTTGCATGTACTCCCCGTGCTCACATGGGGTATCCTCCACCTAACGTCAGTAAGGACCCCCACTAAAAACATGCACACATCACCATCGTCTGACCAGCGATGGACACTTTGTACCAGGACCCCAGGCGCGTCAATGAATGCTGCCCACTGCTCCTGGCTGCCCCCCGGACGAAGGACAAGCCAGGATGGGTTAAATGCAGAGGCCACATTTCACTGGCCACCATCCAAAAAAAAGCGTGTGTGTATATATATGCATGTGTTGTAGTGGTGTGTCGTGTGACCTATTAAGATTCTTCTTCTGTGGGATCGAACCAGACGGGCTAGACTTCCCCACACATGCATCAATGAGCTTGGGCGTCCATGACCCTGTCACCCGTTCACCGGTTGCCCTTCCTTGTCCACTGTTGATAGGTACTAACCATGCATACCGGGAACACCCCACAAGTCCTGTCGTTTTGGAGATGCTCTGACCCAGTCGTCTAGCCATCACAATTTGGCCCTTGTCAAAGTCGTTCAGATCCTGATGCTTGTATATTTTTCCTGCTTCCAACACATCAACTCCAAGAACTGACTGTTCACTTTCTGCCTGATATATCCCACCCCTTGACAGGTTGCTTTAGAACGAGATGACCAATGTTATTCACTTCACCTGTCAGTGGTTTTAATATTGTGGCTGATCGGCGTACGTGCTGAGCTCCACTGCAGCACCCTGGAGGACGCTTGAGGTACTGGCGTCCATCACCTACACACATGCAAAAGCAAACCAGGATGGATGATGTTTATTACCAAAGAAGGATTGTTCTGAAAGAGCCAGAGCATGTTGTTTCATTTTTTTTCTTCTAATCCCGAGTCCCTGGAGGGCTTCCCACAGCGGGAGTCTATTAAATGTAATGAATGATTCACAGAAGGAGGGGTGGGATGCCGAACAGTGCAGAAGACCCCATTCATGCCTGGAAATGACCTTGAAAAGTCCCTCCAATCTACAGTGATCAGTCATGCTCCAGTGCACCCGTTTCCTAACCTTCCTCAAGGCTTCACCAGGGGGGGTCAAGGGTCAGCCCTCCCGCTCCACCACCCCCGCCTTAGAAATGCTATGCTAACCTTGATCAGAGTGTCTTTGAGCAATGGAGGAATAACAATTATTGCTGATGGCATGTTTTTAGTTTTTCTTTCTTTTTTTTTCTCCTTCACTCTGCCCCTTTTCAGAAGAGGAAGGAAACTTTTCAACATCTTGTTAAGCTCCAATCAGCGGAGACTTGTCAAAAAAAAAAAAAAAAATAATCAATGGCATGTGAGTGCCACTGTTATTTTCATCTGCAAATTGGATTCCGCTTGCTATGTATCTGCTCATCGGCCGAAATAGAAATCATGTCCAATTTAAAGCCACATGAATGAAAATGTGGAAGAAAAAAATCTTTGGGGCATTTCAATGCAATACATGTTGCAATGTTGGGGAATGAATATTGAGGAATGATTTAGGAAATTTATGTAATCAGGGAAGCTATCCAAATAAATAATTCAGTCTGGAGAAGTCAATGTGTTGCATTGTGGGATATAAAAAAATAGATGAAATAGTCCTTTCCATAGTGGAGAGTCTAGCTGATGTCTAATTTATAAGATTGTTTAACTGGATTTTTCTGTGTTTCCTCAGTGAGAAATAAGCATTTTCCCCTATTTCAGTATTTATAATGGGCCGCTGCACTTGACTTATAATGCATATATGGCTGCGTTTTCATGAGGTTTTCTTGACGATGCTTTGGCATTGAATCTTGCTATATCATTCAAATTAAGCATTGCATTCAGAACGTCATTATAGAATATCCCCACCTTCCTGGACCATTTTGTCCTTTTTTTGTCAGGCTCCATTTAAAACGTAGCCCCAAAAATGTGTACGCTCCCATTACTTACTAACGCAATGGTGACAGTGTATTAACACGCTTGCTTGAACTCACGCTTCCAATGGCTCATCCTGAGCCAGATGATAATAAAATGCTAATGCTATTGCTAGTATTTTGGATATGTGCCGACTGGGCAAAGTTATTATTTGAGAAGTCTTCCATTTTGTGTTCTTGGCTCTGGTGGTGCCCTGAGAAATATGGTCATTCCATTAACAAATATCTAAGTAGTTGTAGGTAGCTAAGTAGGTAAGAAGGTAGGTAGGTGGTTAGGTGGGTCAGAAGGTAGGTAGGTTGGTAGGTACAGTAGGTAAGTAGGTCGGTAGATGGGTTGGTTAGTAAGTAGTTACTGTAGATGGGTTGGTAGGTAGGTAAGTAGGACAGTAGATGGGTTGGTATATAGGTAGGTAGGTCAGAAGGTAGATGGGTTGGTAAGTAAGTAGGTAGAGGGGTTGGTAGGTCGGAAGGTAGATGGGTTGGTAGGTAGGTCAGAAGGTAGATGGGTTGGTAGGTAGGTAAATAGGTGGATGGGTTTTGTAGGTAGGTCAGAAGGTAGATGGGTTGGTAGGTAGGTAAATAGGTGGATGGGTTTTGTAGGTAGGTCAGAAGGTAGATGGGTTGGTAGATCAGAAGGTAGATTGGTTGGCAGGTAAGTAGGTTGGTAGGTACTGCAGATGGGTTGTTAGGTAGTTAGGTAGGTAGGTAGGTAGGTAGGTAGTGAGGTGGGTTGGTAGGTAGGTGGGAAAGTAGATGGGTTAGGAGGTAGATGGGTAGATTGGTAGATTGTAAGGTATGTCTGTTATGGAACTTATCCTGGTTAAAAATATTGATATGTGATGTGATCTGTTATGACTATCTGGAGTGTTTAACCACACTGGACCCAAATCTCTACTGGAGGCATCTACCTGTGGAGCCATGCATTAGCACCTTACAGTGCCATACTGTCTTGTTAACATAGAATTGAAATGCTACATAATGCTTATAGGTTGTTTTTTTTAAGTATATCTTCTGCTCTTTTAAATCAAGTTATTTTTGAAGTTGGTTGTATATCTTTCCTTCTCAGGGTGTATTTCAGGTTTGTTCCTTCCTTTGAGACAATACTGTTATTAAGTTCTATAGAAATGCGCTTGACTGGACCTTTTGACTTGCCTCATTATCAACAGGTTAGACATTAAGAGTTGAAAAAATAATTACATTTTTCTGAACGCTTGGTTTGTTTTTTTGCTTGGCAAAATAACACATAGCTCCACCAAAACTGCAGATCTTGAAGCCTCCTCCAGAGTGTTGATTGACAGCCTGCAGGTTGTGATGTTGCCAAGCTCATTTAGGCAGCTGAGGCACTGGATAATGGGATTGAATTGATGTTTCTTTGCATGTTTGTTTGTTTTTGTTTTTCGAGTTCAGTTGCTTCAGTGGGGAGGAAACCAAACTGCTAGATTCACCTGAAAAAACGACTTGTGTTGTTTGGTTTCAGGCGAAGCCTCCATCAGACTCAACCAAATCACATTGGACGAGAATCACCCGGGATTATACTCCTCTCCTGGTACTTAGTCCAGTTGCAGAAACATGGTCACTGGTTGGTTGTAAATGTTGAAATGTAACGCTTCATTTTGAACATTATGTTTGTCAGCGCATGGCTGTTTGTGACTTACTTTGCCCTTTAAATCACTGAGCTGATCAATATTTGGACTGAGTGCTGCGGCTACAGATGAAACCCAAGACGGGCTTCAATGTCGGGGAAGGTAAAGAAACCACAAAGCCATCAGAACATCCATAATAATAACCAGATGAGAGACTGGCTGTCGCATGACATCTTATTTACGCTACAAGGTCTTTAGTCTCTTAAATATCCTTCAGATAGATAGAATGAGAGGTCAGTAGGCAGATAGGTAGACAGATAGACAGACAGACAGCGATAGATAGATAGATAGATAGATAGATAGATAGATAGATAGATAGATAGATAGATAGATAGATAGATAGATAGATAGATAGATAGATAGATAGATAGATACTGTAGATAGATATGCTAAAACTAAATGTATCCCAATCCCAATGCACATATTATGTGCATTGTCAGAATTTACAGTATATGCAATTTACAAAGCCCCCACGCCCATTATGTTAGGTCATTTTGGCGCACTCTACTGCCACTACCCCCCTCTAAAACTACAGTACATGTCCAGAGCTGACCAAAACAGTTGACTTTATTTTAGTAGCTCTTTCAATGACAGAGTTATAGGGCCCTAAAGGAGGCATCTGGTTGGGGTTCAATGGTCAATATTAGATTGAACTAATTGTCATTCCACAGATTACAAGTACTGAGGAAAGAAATGCAGTTCATCCACCCTAGTCACTGCTGTATCCAGGAGCAGTGGGCTGCCATATAGTGGTGCCTGTGGAGCAGTTAGGGGGTTGGGTGTCTTGCTCAAGGATACATTAGCATGCTACCAGATGGAGCTGGGGATTGAACCAGCAATCTTCCCAATATGAGACAACCTGCTCTACTTCCTGAGCCTATTTAGGGTCCCCTGAAATCTCTCAAACGTACATATACCCAACACTGCCATGGCCATGGGGTGCCAAGCGTGGATTCCAAGACTATTCACATTCTAAATGGAATAAAGTAATGTTTTTCTTTTATTATAAACTGGTTTAAATTCCGTTGTGTAGCATGAAAAGAATAACAAATCATCTGGTAGAAAGCAGGTAGGTTGATAAGTAGGGTTGGTAAGTAGGTGTGTTCACAGGAAGATAGGTAGACAGGTAAATGGGTAATTAAGTAGGTAGGTAGTTAGATACTGTATGTAGGTAGGCTGGTCGGTAGGTTGTGGAACTTCTGCTTGTGAAAGAAGGTGAATCACTCCTTTAAAAGCTTGGGAAATCCATTACAAACTCTCCATTAGAAAACGCCGCAAGCGGACGCTCCACACGTCTACTGTTTCAATCGACATTGAAACCAGACTAAAGTCAACAAAAAAAGATCAAGATGGACATTGATTTTGGTTCATCGGACATCGGAGATCTATAACATATCGTCATGGTGACGTCACAACAATGTATTGGTCTCCAATTTTCTTTTTCTGGAAATCAGAAGGGTGGAAGATTTTTCCCTCACACCATAGTTTCATCAAAAGGTAGGTAAGTAGGTACATAGGTAGGTAGGTACATAGGTACATAAGTAGGTACATAGGTAGGTAAGTAGGTAGTTACGTAGGTAGGTAGGCAGGTACATAGGTTGGTCCGTTGGCAGGTAGGTAGGTACATAGGTAGGCACATAGGTAGATAGGTAGGTGAGTACGTAGAGTAGGTAGGTAGGTACGTATGTAGGTCGGTTGGTAGGTAAGAAAGGTAGAAAGGTAAGTGAGTAGGTAGGTCCATGGGTTGGGAGGTGTGTATTATAGGTATAGCTTGGTACATGGTAGGTGGGTAGATAAGTAGGTAGGTAGATATCAAGGTTGCTAGGTAGGTAGTTAAGTAGGCATTTAGGTAACAAGGTGGCAGGGGGTTCCTCATACTATACTTTTAAGTCTAAATAATCTTGCCACTCTTTGTCTAATTGAGCACCGTGACAGGAGGAATTCAGGCAACATTAACATCAAGTGACATTTTAAAGCGCAACCTTACTCTGAGAATAGCAGGGATTAAGCCAATTAGAATGATACACTTTCTGACCGCTGAAGTTGCAGTCAAGCCCCATCGAGTTTGACTGCGACGTCTCTGAAAATTAACACTAACTCACGGAGATCAGTTTGGTTCCAAGATCTCCTACGAAACCCTCGCCCTACTGGTCAAACCACAATCAGAACCGGAACCAGAATCAGTACTGGAATTAGGTCATTCCCCCAAGTGCATTTTCATTTACAAGGAATTTGTCACAGTAAGGATTGATGGCGTTTCGGATAGACAATTAGCGTTACAAACAATATTAACAGTCTGAAAAACATAATACAATGAATAAAGCATGATTCTATGAACAGGATAAATTATTGCTAGAAAATTCAAGTATATGAACTAGTACTTACTCTGGTTATGTATGGTCTAGGGAGATTTAACAATGTGATTAGTAATGCCTTAATACTGTAACCTGTACTGCAGCTTCTCCATATTCACTGGTCATTAGTTTGCATAGTGCTACCCCATGTTAACTTTGTGTTGATATTGTGTACATATGTGGGTTTTTTTCTTAAATGTATTTATTTGCTGATGTAACAGCTGAATTCGTAATCATATCTTATCTTATTTCAATCCATGCCGCAAATAACTTCAAAGGGTCCCATTGGCTCGTCCAATGGCTTCGCAACGTGTCCCCCTCTTTATTCCCCCTCGGACGCGGACGTTTGACGAGACGCAAAGTGACACCACCACGTCAACAACTTTTAAAAGTCTGAGAGGGATTTGCTGGAAGGGATTTGGAACGGCGGCGAGAGGCTGGAGGAGTGAATTGTTAAAGCTGAATATCCACCTTGTCAGATGGCGTTCACCGCAGGCGAAGGATGTATCGATAGTGTCGCTCAAGCTGCCGAGGACTTTCTGACCTGGAAAGACCCAGACGGAGTGCAGTGACACCGTCTGATCCCAGCCCAATCTCAATCGCTAGTGCTGATCCTGCTACCATGGTGTTGTAGTAGGGCAGTATACTGGGTAGAGGCAATATGTAATATGATATACATATATATATATATATATATATATACTGATATGTATATTTATTTATTTTAGGACTGCCATATATATTTATATATATATATATACTGATATGTATATTTATTTATTTTAGGACTGCCATATATATTTATATATATATATATACTGATATGTATATTTATTTATTTTAGGACTGCCATATATATTTATATATATATATATATACTGATATGTATATTTATTTATTTTAGGACTGCCAAATGATTAAAATATTGGCTCTCGATTAATTCTATGATTTTTATTTTGTGCAATTAATCATGAGAAATCTGCATTTTTAACTGTACTCAAATTTACCTACCTGAACATTTTTTCCATGTAGAGGCAATATTTTATACATATTGATATACAACAAAATTATACTGCTATGAACCTTTATATGTTTCAGGGCTGCCCAATGATTAAAATAATTACTTGCGATTAATTGTATGACCTTTTTGCGGGAATAATCACGATAAATCGTCATTTTTAACTGTACTCAAATTTACCTACCTGAACGTTTTTTCCGGGTAGAGACAATATATGTTATATATTGAAATACAAAATATTTATACTGTTACATTTCTATTTATTGGTTGCCAAATGATTAAAATATTTGCTTCCGATTGATTGTATGACTTTTTTGTGCAATTAATCACGATTAATCGTAATTTTTAACTGTTCTCAAATTTACCGACCTGAACATTTTTTTCCAGGTAGACAAAATATTACTATCTGACATATTATGTCACATAGTGATATACAACATATTTATACTGATATGTATCTTTATTTATCTTATGGCTGCAAACGATTAAAATAATTACTCACGATAAATTGTGCTGGTAAATTAACTGAAATTGATCTACCTGAAGATTTTTACCAGATTTTTCGATTTTAAAAGCAATACATCGCGTTGTAGCTGTACTTTGATTAGTGAGATTAAGACATGAAAGACAAAATTTTCACCATAATACACAAGTTCTCCTATTCCTTGATCTATTTATTAATTGAGATATAAGCCATATATACACATGCATAAAAATACATGTACCATTGTAAATAATATATACTGTAGCTATACTGATTTATTCTGGTATATGTAAACAGATAACATACACGCTCATGTATGCATACATATACAAGTTTAGCATTTCATTTCACTTCTGAAACGAATTTCTCACATTACAAAAGAAAATGATTTCTTCTTATTCAACTACCTTTTCCAGCAAAACAGCTAGTTGAATTGAACAATGAACACTCTACTTCACTCTCTCTCTCTCTCGGCGGCAAAATATTCAACATTTTTCCAAGGTTCTCTACAATCTGGGCGCAACAAGACGCACCCCCCGCCAGCGTCTCCCCCCGGGAGGTGCTGCTCATTATGCTGCCCCACTCCCTGTATTCAGGGAAACATCTGTAGCATTTATAATTGAAACACCGGGGCTTTTTCGGATTTGGGATGGGCCTGTAATTGCATGGCCACGGGTTCAATAACCAGGAGGGTGGATGGGGGGGTGTAGCGCTACTCGCCCAAAATGGATATTGAAGGAAGACAATGTGGACAATTTGGTGGATTAGAAAATCTATAAAATATGGGTCATCCTTTTTCTTTTCATTTTTTTTTTTCATCTCAAAGCAGAGGCAGCGTTTTGAGGAAGTTGATGTAATCCGTTCAGCTGTTGAGTGTTGGTGATACATGCCATTGTTTTGTTTTAACTATGGAAGGCCAGTTTGAATAAAACAAACAACATATTGTTTTATTAAATGGTTTCATTTATTTATTAATTATTATAATTATCAATAATATATTGTATTAATTATATTTGTATTATTGTTATGATTATTTATTTAATTTGAATTATTCTTCCTATTATTATTATTATTATTATTATTATTATTATTATTATCTATGTTGTTATTATATATGTATTATTATCATAATATCATATATTTAATTAAAAAATTAATTGCATCTCACTTATAATTTTGACTTTTTTTTTACTCTTGTTTTTGCTGCTGCAACACATGAATTTCCCCATGGGGATTACTGTGATAAAGTGTTATTTTATCAAATCTTATCGTAAATGCACACTAAAGATAGAATTGTATTGAAATCAAGGCAATTTTTCCAAATATTGTAAACACCATATTCACAATATCTGATCCCAAAAACCAGATTAACAGACTTACATGACTGGATGGATATTTTTGACGGATCAGTCGATCGTTCGCTTGACTGTAGCGTGTTTGAAACCTGAGTGAGGTGGGAGGGGATTCAGCACATGCACCAAAAGGTCAGATGTTCACACCACATTTAAATCAGAAAGAAGCTGATTCAGCACTTTCAATCTGAGCGTATTTACATCCAACGCAGTGATGATGAATCAATACTCTTGCTCAATCAAATGAAAGGAAAGTGAATATATATATATATATATATATATGCACGCATTTTAGTTAGACATATACAGTATATCTGTGATATGTGGCCCTCTCCACATACTTGCATGTCCACCTGCATCCAACGTGGCCAAACACACCTCCCGTTTGGGCTGCACTATTATACCCGAGGAGAGGTGGCCGATGAAACCACGTGCTCCAGTACAAGGGTGGGATGTCACTTTTGCCTTAGTTGTGTAAATATATTAATAGTTAAAACTTGGTTGTTTATTAGTTTAAATACAACTATTTTATATAAAGTAAGTTAAATATGTATGTTAAGTTAATTTGAATATAATCATCTTTTGTTTATAAATTAATTTATTTCTCCCCCATTTTTATCTACCTGGCCAGTTCTACATACAGTATACCCCCTGTTAGCCATTGGTGGGGGAGCTCCTGTTTCTGTTCAGTTACCCTATTTTGTTTGTTGTTTGGATTATGTTTTGGGCCCATAACAGCTATAGTTTCATGAACTTAATTTTTTCGTAATTCACCACTGGCTTTCTTACCCCTTTGCCTTTTTGGGTAAATAAAACCCTTACTTTTTTTGTAGTTTTATGTTGTGTCCTCATGTTTCGCTTGTTCGGTCCACCACAACATCACTTTTCATCCGAATGAATGAACCTGTAAACTGGGCTAGTTGAAAGAATTAAAGTATTATACATATTGGTCTGGATATTGACCTTATTCTGATTAATTTGTGTATGTTATCCTACTGAGCAGTTCGCGTTTCTAGGATTCAAAGAATGGGGGTTGCACGGTGCTGTTTTTGTTTTCGTTGAATAAGGAAATGGAGTAAACTAAAATACATCTTGAGAAACATAATGCATCCAAAAAACAATGTGTTTTTATTTGCTTTTTTTTAGAGGAACAGGCACAGGGACGCAGAGCAGAGATCGCTTACTCTCTGTGCCCCCCTCGGGGTATGTCACCGATAGGAAGCGCCGGCCCTGACCAGATGCCAAAATCATGACAAGCTCTATACTGACAGATGCTCTCTCTCTCTCTCTCTTTCTCTCTCTCTCTCTCTCTCTCTCTCTCTCTCTCTCTCTCTCTCGCCCTCGCTCTTGCTCTCTCTTTCTCACAGAATGCATGTGTTCTAAGTAGTGTGAAGTAGATCTGCTGCTTGAATGACACAGAGAGGACCCAACTCGTACTTGCATTTCTGACCAACGATATCATATTATTTTCTTTAATGCATACTGACAGAGTGCTAAGTGTCTCCTGGTTATACACGGAGGAAAACACTGTAAATACATTCAATACATCCACAATAAAAGAGGGTTAGGGTCACGGTGTGTGTGTGTCATCTGAGGCAGCGATCAGGTGCAATTTGCGCACATCGTGGTTTTATTTTAGATGTATTTTATTTGACTAAATTTCCAGAATGGAATGGATTTAAAGATTTCACCCTGGTGCTTGAGCCGAGGTCCACGGTCCCGATCCGCCCGGCAACCTCTGTGCACCTGCCTGCCATGTTTACTTCCGTACGACAGTGTGCTGCGTGCGACGTCTTTGTTACTTCTGTGCATGCCGGTCAGTCTGATGTTGTCCACATTTAAAAAGTAATGTGAATGCGGCCAAACAAATAAAATCCGATCTGAGCAATTAATCCGGATTGAGCAGCAAGGCTTGCAGTGGGAACGTAGTCTTACTTTACTCAGATGATTGCCTTGAATCTCACAGGTCTAGTTTCATGTACTTTATATGCCCATCACCAATCTTCTATAGGCAACTTGTACATGTTCTGTTTTTATTGTATGTAATGTATGCGTATGCACCCTTTTTGGATGAACGCATTTGTTGTATGTTTTCTAATTTGAATGTGTTTATTTTATTCCGTTCCCCCGTTTTCTCTATTTTGATTCTTGTAATTTTCCCTTCTTTTGTTCTGTTATATTTGTATTTTATACATTTATTTATTCTATCCCCGCCCCCTGTGAAGCACTTTGGAGCTTTTGTTTTTCTTTTAAGTGAATTCCGTTTGATTTGATTTACTACCTCATGCATCTCGTACATACGTCGCGGCCACATCCTTTAGCCTTTAACCATCAATTTAAAATCCAAAAACAACTAATGAACGGTCAAAACAGTAATATTTTGGACAGTCATGGCTTTGAAAATCATAGGGAGACGCAGATCAGTGCTTTCATCTGACTTTCCAATCATCCTTTCCATCTTGTGAACCTAAATCAAATTGATAAAGATTGGTAAAAGTCCCATGATGCCTCCACGGCAGCATGTGAGGATACACCGTGGTTACAGTATCAGGCTGTAAAACGTCAGCACCGGAACGGAGCGTGAGCGCTAACACCGGCTTCAACCCTCCTGGAAGGGACCGAGTCGGGGTTGGGGTATTTTTTTTTATACTTCAGTTTTGTTTTAAAAAAGGTCCTCTCGTCATATCCAGCATCCCACCCACTTGCATCCCAAAAGGATATTTCAGTAGCTCAAGAATTTAGTGCAAAGTCCTTCTCACACCCCAAAATACAAATTTTAGTACACAACCTCAGGCAATTTTTTTTTCCGACCGAAAGTAAAGTGTTTGAATGATCAAATAATGAAGACGCAACAAGTCCCAAAACAGCTGACATGAGAAGAAATGTATATATCCCAGAATATATCCCTTTTTTAGATCTCTTTTTTCTTTTTCGGTTTGTTTTGAAACCTAACTGTCTTCCACGTGTGCGTGTCCGTGTGCGTGTGCGTGCGTGCGTGAGTGTGTGTGCGTGTGTGTGTGTGTGTGTGGACCACTTCCCAGCCTCCCTTCCCTGCACTAATCTGGATTATGGAGTCAGGAGAGCGTTGGCAGGTAATCCCGTTTGTGTGTTTCACTGGCAGAGGTCAGTCGTGTCAGCGTCTGTTGCTAAATATGGCCGCCAGCCGAAATGATGGGGGGGTGCGGGGGTGTGGATAAGCCTCTAACCCCCACCCATGCTAGCACGACTGCTAGCGTGAACTCCGCAGGTCCGAAAACGAAGGTTGACCGTTAAAAAGATTTGTGATTCTGCAGATTTATCCGCCCATTTCTCCACAAAACCCTGTTAAATTCCTCGGCACCGTTGTTGACCCACGGAGATAAATCTGAGTGTAAGTGCTCCGCTCACATGGGGCCATAAACATTTAATAGCGTGTAATCAATGGTAAAGTTTATGAGGTCAATTGCCGTCGGCCTCTCGCAGCTCTCCACCGCGGAGGTGACGGACCGGACAGCCGAGGATTTTTTGGGGTTTGATCACTTTGAACACCAAACACCTGGAAGGAAGAAATGGCCTTGCTTCACGCCCGGCATCCCACACGAGCCATTTCAACAGTGATTTTTGACCGCACTAAGTGTTCTGTGAAAATGTTTCAAATTCCACTTAAAATACATAAAATAACGGAAACAACCTCTTTTGTTGCAAGATCAAAACCCAGATCCAAGGCTGCACTAATTCATCTCATTCAGATATTCCAAAACTGGGGTAGGCGATGTGATGTCGGGGTACACCAAAAAAAAAATTGATTTTACATTGTCAAACAGTCCACTGCAAAAAATGTACATTTAGATATAAAAATGTTCCCATCAACTGGCAAATGACATCAGTGTGACTGCAGTGGCCAGCTGCTTGTAGAGGGAGCTCCCAAGTTCCGCTGGTGGTCCCACTCTGTTTTGAGACTCGATTCATTCGGTAAAAAGAGCCGTTGGACAGACTCGCACCACTGAGTTCCATGTGGCTGCAGGTGGCTTGCCAGTCTTTACACAGACTGTTACCATGGCGACGCCTACCTTCCATGGTGTACTATATAGATATTCACACGTCTTGATATGAACTCCTAACAAACTTCATTATAACGTCGTATGACATGTACGTACATGTATAAGTGCAAGCAAAATTAATGAATTTGAATGTCAGTGTTTTAAGTGATGCATGTGCTTTAAGTCATCTAAGTGGTGTCGCCTTAATAAATATTATGAAAATAATAGTTTTTTTGCATTTATGCCAAGAAGCACTAGGGACGACTTATAACTGATTATACCGTACTCATGAAGTAATCACAATGTGAAGAAACAACGTTTTAAATTTGGAACAATCCATGTTAACTTTGAGACGGTTCAGATGGTTTTTTCGTGACAGTGGTGATAAATAATTAGTCCGGAGCCATTATAAGCCGATCTATTCCAGTCCATATTCATTTTCAAACCGGTCCGGACATTTGAGTGATGTTTTTCCCGCTTGAATGACCTGAATCTGAACTGAATGAAAAGCGATTAAAGACTGAAACTCAATTCACTTTTTCACTGTTGGCATGAGCTGGTGCACACATAGGGTTTTATATGTGAGATGGCTAAATACAGAGAAAAACCATCTTCAACTCACACTGCCTTATATAGGCTGTATAATATACAGTATGTAATAATATATATGATTGACAACTATTGGACGCAGTGTGTTTATACGTTGTCCGCACGTCATGATGAAGCGCTGGTTGGAAACGCAAAAAAAAATGCATTAAACAACGTTGACCAGACGTCCAGGATTGTAACGGTTCCAAGCTTCCCGTTATGCACAGTGTTTCATTCAATTACAATCAATACATCTGTTAAAAACACACTGTTATTATTGTTTTTGTTTGGAGAAACGGGGAGCGGGGACACACAGCTTTATCTTTTTCATTTTAGAAAGGTTTAAAAATTCTTGATATTTACAGGAAAATACCTTACATTAAACCGAACAGCACGAGCCACACGTAAACACACCGGTAGTTCGCTGTTTTTTGTAGGCTTCTGCTGCTCAATGTGTGAAACATCAGTTGCGCATGTGTAAATCGGGGTCATGACGTCATCGTCGGGCAAAAGCTAGTCATATGTTTCAGCAGTCCATATACGCAGAGTAACATAGTCTTGAAAACTCTCCACCCTGGAGGTTTCCAAAAGCTTCGTTTTCAGTGAAATGCTGCTTCGGTGTGGACGGGAGGCGACATCGCAGAGAATATACTATGTTTTAAAAAATACCCATAAACGTGTGGAAAAGGTCCTATAACTAAAAAAAAACTTGTCCACACGGGTATGGGAATTTTTTGTGCATGTGGTGCTAGAAGGGGTACGCAGCTCGAGGTTGAATGTCTGAAGGTATGCCGGACTGTAAAAAGTTTGGGAGCCGCTCATTGAATTCCCCCAGTTCAAGTCAGAACAGTGGCTCTGTGTTCATCAGAACGAGATCAAGTTTCGCTCGAAAAGTCAGAACGCTTAGTCGCAACGAAAGGTTCCACTCTTTTTTGGAGGATTGGTCACTCAGCGAAAAGAGTCTGTCAAGAGTCGACTCCTCGTTGGCCGGATTCGGTTGGCGCCTCGTGACAGGCACCTCAGCCCTCGAGCAAAGTCCAGAGGTTTCCCCACAACAGAGTCGCCGTCACACCCTCACAACGTGATGACACCACAACAACAACGACGACAACGACCTGGGATTTGACTAAAATATGCAAACAAGGTCCGCGATTAATCCTAAATGACTTCCCAAATGGTTAGCCTCCAATCGCCGGGGTCACCCCTCCACCTCCATGGCTCCATCACTCAGTCCCACAGTTGGGAGCGATGCAAACAGAGCCTGTGTGGCGCTATGGGAGGGTCAGCATCTTAGTCACTTACCTTGTCAAGACGAATAGAGTGGAATGACTTTATTCTGATGCCGGGAGTGATGACTTTTTTTGGAGTCCAGCGTCCCAAATTGCCCGGCGGGCAGCAACACAGAGCGTGTCCAGCGTGAGAAGCGGGCCAAGTTGCTGCTAATACCTGGCTAATCCGTCCTGATCAACTGGGGGATGGAAGTCGCGTAAGGGGATTGTTGAAAAGCCTTGTAATAAGTGATTTACTACACGTCTCCTCGGCGTGGACGTCAGATCACACACCTCAGATTACTCACCCCAGATTGTCACCCAGGGAGGATGACATGGTACACAATTAGTATTTTGGTCTTTGGCAGGACACATGGCCGTTTATGGGGTTGGACCAGCAACCCCTGTTGCTCTACAGCAGTGCAATTAGTCAATTACACAATTGAGATGGTCGAGATTTTAAGAACAAAAAATGTTAGATGAGTGTATTTAAAGCCATTTTTAACTCACAACGGGTACCTTGTCCAGAATCACAAGCTGGTAATGAATGTAATTTTTACGGTTAAATGTTCTCTCCCATAAGGGCATGCATATTTTAGATTAAGATCAAGAAATCTTTCTCATTAAACAACCATGATCCAAAGTGGAACTATTCTGGTTTATTATGGGATGTTATCTCTAACCTGTAACACCCTGCTCCAACTGCCAAGATTTGAATATTGACTTTTTGAATATCGATGATTGATACCTCACGCTCCTCAGCTGCACTTTCACCGCAGAGATGGAGGCAAGATAAGGATAAACAGATTAAAACAAAACCATAAAGTCAGCCAGGGTTTAATGTGTGAAGATGCCCAAACCTTTGCAGGCTGCACATTATCCTAAATCTAGTGAATTCAGTTCTTAATCCACATTGCAAAATAGAGAAACAACCTCAGACATGTTTGACTTTTTGACATTAAAATGACAGTTTCCTTAGCTATCTATCACTATATCTATCTATCTATCTATCTATCTATCTATCTATCTATCTATCTATCTATCTATCTATCTATCTATCTATCTATCTATCTATCTATCTATCTATCTATCTATCTATCTATCTATCTATCTATCTATCTATCTATCTATCTATCTATCTATCTATCACTATATCTATCTATCTATCTATCTATACATCCATCCATCCATCTATCTGAAAGCAACCAGGGTTGAGCGAAGTACTGATTCTAGGTACGAATACGGAATGGGGTGGGGGCATTGTTGCTCCGCCTCTAAGCCGGCTGCAGACTTAGTCACAGAGGTGAAACGGGGCCCAAATAGCGTTTGTGTAAAAGGCACTGCCGGCACACCGGGACAAGGGTGTGACGCATTGATGACCGAGTTTTTCATTGTTCAGTTGGTCGCAGGAAAGAAAACTTGATTCCGCAGCTGCGCCTTGTCAAAATTAACCATGAAACCTATTAGGGCTGCAGATATTCTTCAATAATCCCATTCAAATGGGATTGCTTAAATATTCCAAATATTCAAATATGTAATGTAAACACTCAAATTTGGAACGGGGGGGCTTACGCACACAGTTCTGCAGCAGCTTCACACATTCGCATCCTCTACGGAGAAGTTCCCAAATGGAGAAACAATCAAAAAAACCTCCAAAAATCCAAAAGTCCTGGCAGAGCCTGGAGCATAGAGACCGAATGGGCAATGGGGGAAATGGGCATTATATGATGGTTTCACCAAGTCAGCACCCTCCTGACCCGAGGCTCCAGCATTTGATTTTAAATAATAAGTTCATTTAATCAGTCTGATTCTCCTCAACCCTAATGTATATGTCACACTAGAGGCCAATCCTGCTGTTACACGTTACGGCCCCATGATCCCAGCATAGCATGAGACCATCTCACTCAAACATAAACATAAAAAAATGAAAACAAATTGTGAATAACTTTGCATGGTGGCCATTTTCCCCAGGCCAGGCTGCCTCTTATTGCTTCTGAGATTTAATGAAATCCTTATGAGGGCGATTTAGCTGCATGTGGAAGAACAAAATAACAAAAACATCAAACGTCAGAGATGGTATCATGCAAAGATGAATGTCCCGTTCTGCCCTTCATCATTCATGTGGCGATGACTTTTCCACGGTAAACATATGAAATGTCACCAGCTCTGTTCCCAGATCCACAATCAGCGGCGGCGGCAGACCACGCCGTGGATATTTTTGTTCACATTTTGCAGCACAGACAGGTCTGTCGCTCTGTCTGTTGTTAAAGCATTTTAGTCAATTTGAAACAGTACATAACAACCCAACATTTATATTTAAATTCTTGTTCTTAGATTATTATTCCCTATTAATAATTGTATTCCCCATGATAAGAGCCAAGCCAAAAAGCCAAGTGGTGTAGTTCAGTGAATGACCACTAGATGCTGCTCCAGAAAACCTCAGAGTGAATGGAAGTCAATGGAAAAAGAAGAAGCAGTTAATTTCTTCCAAACGCTGATAACTGTTCCCTAAAGAGGATACAGAATGTACGGCTTAAAGTGAGGTAAACATATGGACTGTAGTTTTTCTTGATTGACACACCAGGGCTCCTCCCCCGCTGCTCACATTTTAGGAAGTTCTAGCTCTGGTTTCCCTGCAAGATGGCCACGAGCGTATGTCCAAACTTGAGGCTTAGTATCGTCTCTTCAGAAGCTATAGAGCAGGGGTGTCAAAGTCAAATACCACAGAGGGCCAAAAAAACAAATTTGCTACAAGTCGAGGGCCATACATATTAAAACATATTGAAATGATTGCACATAGCCTATTGAACCAAGACCTAACACAGTGTATATTGTTTCATCATTAAATGAATAAAGCAATATTTTCTTATGGCTCTGCCAGTAATTTCAAGTGAAAACATGTTTCAACAGACAAACAGCAAAAAAGTAAGTTTCCTTCAAAAACAAAATATGTTCCTTAATATCAAGATAAATGCAGAAATGAAATTGCATGCATTATAAACTGAAAATGCATTATTGTGCTGCTCTATGGTCCTAACCAATCACTGCTTTCAAATAGTAAAATGAGAAAAAAAATCAAATCAGTTGTATTCCTTCTTATGGCTCTTATCTGTAAATTTTCCTGAATCCATTCAACTGAAAAAAATAAATAAAAATGAAATACAAAAATCTATGGCACACAGACAAAAAACAAAAAATAGACGTTTCATAGTGCCTTCTTAGATTATATTCTTTCATTACAGACACACTTTCTCCACACAGAAGACACACAGGTTTGCCTTTTACTTCCGTGAACATGTACTCTGCCTCCCACCAGGCTTGAAACCCCCTGTCCTCAGCGTCCACCTTTTCGTTTAGCCATTTGTGGGGAGGGGGGCAGCTGAAAGTTGACCACTGCTCTGAATGCTGATGAATAATGAAGCCGAGGCCCGGGGCTTGCTGCGCTGCAGTGCTTTCGCGGGCTTGTATTGTACTCACGGTGCATTCTGGGGAATGTAGTGTTAGACGCCATGCCCACAGAAAGCGTTGGGTTAGCGTCGGCCTGCGGGCCGGTTCTAATAGTAATTAAATGTAAAAAAAAGTAATTCATTCCTTCGGGCCTTGACTTTGACATGTGAGCTATAGCGTGTATCATTATTCATCAGAATCAGTATCGGCACTTTGTTGCCAAGTACAATTTTGATGTACACATGGAACATGGAATTTGTCGTGGTATATTGCATTGCACTGTATATTGGTTGGTGCATTGTAGTTCAAAAAATAAAAACAGACAGTCGAGTAGGAAAATTATGCTTAACATTTAAAAGGCTATGGTAGGGGCTAAGTGACAGGGAAGATGCAACTGGGTTAAAAATAGACACACACACACACACGCACACGCACACGCACACGCACACGCACACGCACACACACACACACACACACACACACACACACACACACACACACACACACACACACACACACAGACATATATATATATGTATGTATATATGTTGAATATTTCTGTAAATTGTGAATATAATGATAATGCTATGTATACAAAAGTATGGCCTCAGCTAATCACGGATGGCTTGCACTTATTTATTGGCATATTCCTTTGTTTAGATTATTATTTGATTAGACTAACTTATTTATTATCCTTAGTTTAGTATTTGGTAAGGATAGAGGTATGAGTGATTGGTCGGGCATTTGTTTTGCATGAAGGAGGTTTGGATCAGCATCGGGCTAATGTAGATTGAATGGATTTAGTTTGAGAGCTAATTCAAGATGTAAACGTAAGCATCCTTTTACTGCCAGGGATCCAGTTCCTCTGCAAAAGCTGTCTTTTTTTTTTTGTTTTTGTTTTTGTCGTTTGTTGTCGCTTTTTCGAGTAGTTGTTGTCCCGCTACCTCGATCCATCATCCCTCCATCACACCATCCCTCCATCCCTCCCAGATGGTTTAAGAAGCGACGCGAGGAGTTGCTAATCTGGATTTATGACCTCGCACACAAAGGTTGGGTGTGAGCTGCATCTTACTCTAATGAAAATAATGACAATGGGGATGAACGAAAGCCGGATGTGGGCGAAGAAAAGTTCATCCTGATCCTGGCTCTTTTTTAGGCTGCGGAGATGTCGCTTGAAATTAAGTGAAATCATTGATTAAATTCAATCTGCTGCTGACATAGGGTTTTGCCAAGTGCCAGTCACTAATAATTCTTTACTCAGTCACCAGAATCACCATCTATGTATCTGGCTCAGTACATTTTCATATACAAGGAATTTGTCTTAGTAAACATTTGTGCATTGGTGCATAAAAATGAGCTCAACTGTCTGAAAAAATGAAACAAAGATTAGCTAATGTACAAAAAATATATATCAAAAATATATAACAAATATAGCTGCAGGCAGAAATGCACAGGGTCCAGTTTATTCATTTGAGGTATATATTTTTTAGTTTTTTAGTGAAATGCATCAAAATTGACTGAACTTATAAACATCATGTCGTTACGTTCATGTAATTCCACAAATCAAACTGTCATTACATTATGTGTGAGGCATTCCCATTTCAACCATAGATTTTCATTTCAAATGTGACATAAATTGTGTCACAGGATCAGGTCAGTCCTAAATAACAGTTCTAAATAGCGGAGCTGACAAACCTGATTTTGTTTGTAAGTAGAGTAACTTGGAAATGTGGACAAGAAATGACAAGACAATTCAGATAATTGTTTCATCAAACAGCTGGGCAAAATAATAAAACAAAATCACAGAATTTATAAAGTTCACCTGCCAAATAATGACTGTAAATTATTAAAATGGCAATCTTCAGTAAAAAACGAAAAGAAAATGGACAACATTTATGAAATTGTCAGAGTAAGCAGTGTTTATAAACATTGTGTTATATGTAGTTAATTAACAAAAAAAAACAATGTTTGGGAAATGAATGACATTCTGAATCGAATCTACACATTTATAGTAAATAGTATGATGATGTCATAAAGCTCATCTCATTCATTTTGTTTATGAACCGTGGTATGTCAGTCAGGCACGAACACCTGAACACTCGCAGCCAAAGTTATTCGGATTTTCACTATCTGCTAGTATATGGATCAATTTGAATGAAACTTAAACCATGAGATTTTTGTGACATACCAGTTTAAACAATGCCTTAACCGTGCTCATAGGTTCTGTAATTATTGTGTTAAAGATAGTTTCAGCCGGGTTGGACATTTTTGGTGTGAAATGCATTGGACTGCATCTGTGATATAGATCAAATTTAGTCAGTTTTTCATTAATTTCGGCTCCATTGTGGATAGATTTGGATGAAACTTCAACCACAAGGTGTTTGTGACATACCAAAATTTCCAATATCAATTTGAATATCAATAGGGGATCCAGGATGGGCTGGACCCATAAATATCCAGGACGAGGTTAGTCACGTTAGTCACAAATTTCAGTTTTCTGAGTCAATTCCTAGCGAGCCAAATTAATCATTACACAGCAATAGAGACTAGGCCGCATCGCACCACGTATCTCGCCACATGCAAAACCCCAGAGCCACACCCTGCACATATATATCAAATTATTGATGATGTCATAAAGGGCCGCGCTTCACGACCCCAGCCAGCTTAACCACCGCAGCCCGCCCTGCTCTGCGACGTCTGGAAACGGTATTTCACTAATTCCGGCTCCAAATATAGATCGATGGGGATCAAACTTAGACCACAATGTATCTTAACTGCAACGAACCTGAATAGAATTTACAAAAAGGGATAGATTGAAAAATGCATGAGCTGTGGTTTAGTGGCAGTATGTTGGTAGGGTAATGGTTGTAAAATGTAAATATAGATGACAAACTGTAGTGGATGAATAAATATGGGCATGGATAACATGATTATGTTAGGTAAAGATTATTACGATGTAATGTGGTGGATGCCGGGATGGTAGACATTGATTGATTTAGTAATAATGTTTTAATAACTCATACACACTAATCCATTGTTATCCCTGCCCTTATTACACATTCGATAATTTCTGATTTTGGAGAAACCTCACCTTAAAATGATAATTACTCATTTGACAAGGTAGAAGCACCATTCATTTAACATTTCATTAACATATATAAAAATTAGAATAAAATCAAGGGATTTGACATGAAAACATATGGTAACCACAGGATTTTCAAGAAAAGGTAAAGAGGTATACTATCGAAAAATGTGAGTTATCATCAGGAGAAAAAGGTTTAGGCTTGGTGGTGTGAAATGTCAAATATAAAATTTAAAATTGTGCTGCTGACTAGTTAATTGGCTAAAACACAAATTTGTACCGGAAATAACGTCCCTGCAGCAGCAAAGACTTCAAATTATTTGTTTGATTTTGTTGGTTTTAAGAACTGGATTGCAGATCAAACTTCTTAAAATAACCATCTTAAATACAACAATTCATATCCTTAAATTACCTGATGAAGTGACCTCGTCAAAGTTATAGTTTCTTCCAGCGAGAACTCTGGGTTTTTGTTTTTTTCCTGGCAACTCTCCTCCGATCCCTGAGATGTGGAAATCGTGTTGCTGCCACGATGGCCGACAGCGGAGCGACTTGACGGACCTATTTTAGCAACATGTTCCCGGGTAAGACAAAGGGATTTTCCGCTAAAATGGACTGATTATTTTTTTTTTACTGATTTCCTTTAACTCTGTCACACAGGCGTTTGTTTCTCATGTTCCAGCTCTCGTCGCAAAGTTCCAATTTGATGTGACAAGCGTGGCGGCGTAATCCCCCTGCATGAGAATGACGGAGCTCACATAAATCATGTCACATCCCTGGGAATGCAGAGTGAATCGAAAGCTCGCCTCCCGCACGGCGGAACACGTCGAAGTGCCGAAGTAAACCCAGCCACGCCGTTTGTTTCCACGTGTTGATGTTTAGATGCCATTTTGCCGACGATGACCTCCTTTAAAGAAGCAGACTTTAACATTATCGCTACAGTATACGCCGATAACTGGTACCTAAGTCTAAGTGTTTTCCAGGGCCCTATGTTCCCTAAATATTAAAATTGAAAACAGCCCAGAATGTCGGTACCTTGGGCACATTTGGACAGGGTGTGTGTCCATGTTTCCAGGGCCCTATGTTCCCTAAATGGGATTTTTTTTTTTTTTTCAAACTGAAAATCCAGTAGGGGATCCGCTACCCTAGTGTCTGTGAAATTATGCAAATACACCTTCAAGCAACGCATCTTGCACCTTTTTTATGTGTAAAAATATACATTTTAAATGAATCTAAGGAATGAATCATCAGCATATAGTACTATTTGCTTGTGTTGCAGATTATGACCTCCTTAAAGAAATTTTGATTTTATGACAACATTATCACTCTACACTGATGAGTGGTACCTAAGTCTAAGTGGTTGGACAAGGTCCATGTTTCCAGGGCCCAATGTTCCCCATTTTTGAATTTTTTATAAATGGAAAACAAACCTGTGTTCCATCAGTCCTGTGTTCCCCTAATATAAAAAGAAGAATAATGTATGTATGATGGCATAGTACGACCTCAGTCTGAGTGTTTGGACCGGGAGTGTGTCCATGTTTCCATGGCCCTATCTTCCCTAAATGGGATTTTCTTCTTTCTTTTAAAACTGAAAATGCAGTCGGGGATCCACTCCCCTAGTGTCTATGAAATTATGCAAATACAGCATCAAGCAATACATCTTGCACCTTCATGATGATGATGTGTAAAAATAAACATTTTCAATGAATCATAGAAATTATTCATCAGCGTGTGGTATAATTTGCTTGTCCTGCCGACACTGACCCCCTTAAAGGGGACGTATCATGACAAACTCACTGTTTTAGTGCGTGTGCACATACATTTGGGTCTCTTATGGACCTACCAACACACAAACTGTGAAATAAGAACCCAAAGAACCCAGTCAGATTTTCGTGAGCTGTCTGTTTCAGAAAACATGTGGTGAAATGAGCCATTCAGATGTGTCTCGGTACTAAGTCATATTGAGACACAGCAGAATTAGAACCGCCCTCCATCTGAGAAACCCAGCGCTGCTGGGAACTGCTCTGCTGGCTTGGAAATGTAAGTATTTGAAAAATAATTCTGCTGTGTCCTTCTATTTTAAAATTAAAAATAAAAAGTATGCGTAAACTCAAACCCCATTCGTTTTCAGAACAAGAGTTTAACACTGTAGAGAGATGTTAGCATGGCTAGAATACATAATCTCAGTGGTATTTTCAGCAAAAAACATGTCAAATTCAAATTGGTCCCCTTTTAAAAAACAGAACATTTTACATTTTATAGGACAACATTTCACAATACGCTGATGACAGTACTAATAAGTCTAATTGGTTGGACAGGGAGTGGATCTATGTTTGCAAGGCTCAAGGGATTCACTGTGTCAAACATGACAAATACACCTGTGAGGGTGTGTGCTGGCGCCGGGCCAGGGAATGGAGGAGGCAGGTGGAGGCGAAACACTGCTGGTAGGCGTGTTTATTGATTGGTCTTTTTAAAATGAAACGGTGGCTTGTGGGCCAAATGAACAACTCAGGGGCTCGCAGGCCAATATATACATAGTCCATGCGGAATCACAACTTTCCGCTCTCCCACGGTCTGTCCACGGGAGAGCGGGGGGAACTCTCCCTGGGTGTCTCGTCTCTCAGGAACACCGATCTTTACTGCGGGAACAAACAAACAATTATTTCTTCCTGTTTTGGGATCAGGAAGAAAGGGATCCACAGCAGCTGAGTGGCCCCAGGATGGGAGCCTTCACCGCCTGTCTACAGCGGCGGCTTGAACACACCCCCTTGATCCACCACATACCCCCACCGTCGCACTTAGGTCGGGCGCTGCCCGGCCGACAGCCAACTCCGCTGGAGCAAGAGAGGAAGTCTGCTACGACCATCTGGGTACCCGGCATGTGGATCACCCGGAAGTTGAAGGGTTGTAGGGCCAGATACCACCAGGTGATCCGCGCATTGGTGTCTTTCATGCGGTGGAGCCATTGTAGCGTGGCGTGGTCCGAACAGAGGGTAAAGGCCTTAACCAGGAGGTAATAGCAGAGGGTGGTGACTGCCCACTTTTTCGCAAAATATTATTTTTCTACGGTGATATACCTCGTCTCCCACTCTACCAGCTTGCTGCTGAGGTACAGCATCGGCCAGTCCACACCCTTGATCTACTGGGACAGAACGGCTCCAAGACCCCTGTCTGCCGCGTCCGTCTGCAGACAGAAAGGAAGAGCAAAGTTAAGGGTATGCAGTACAGGCTCCCCACAGAGAGCTGCCTTTAATTTAACAAATGCCTGCTGGCACCGCTCTGACCACTGGACCGGACCTGGAGCACCTTTCGAGTTAATTCGGTCAAGGGGCTGGACAGAGCCGCAAATTCCGCCACAAACCTCCTATAGTATCCAGCCAGCCACAAAAACTGCTTTACCTCCTTCTTAGTCTTAGGTCTTGGTCTGGTGGATTCACCTGCTGACACTCAGGACAGGCAGCACAGCCCTGCTGCACGTCCGCCCAACCAAGAAACGGGCCATTATCTGCTCAAACGTTTTCTCGTGTCCTAGGTGACTGGCCAATGTGTTTTAATGAGCCGCCTGGAAGACAAAATCCCGATGGCTTTTAGGGACTAACAATTGTGTTACCTCTTCTCCTGACTGAGTTCTCTCTCTTCTCCTGACCGGTTTACACGATATAATCTATCCCTAATCACCGCAAGCACAGGTGAGTGAGCGCAGCCTCTGGACGCGCTAACATTTAACATCACAACAAAGGCCTGCGAAGCGTATCGTCCTGCAATTGTTACAGAGGAATGTCCTCCATGGGATGGACAGGGGGTCCCGGGGAAGTTCCCACCTAGGGCTCCCCCTCCTAGAGACCATAAGTGCACCCTCCCTGTTTCTTTCATTAAAACATCAAAACCCAGCCAATTGTACCCAAAATCATGGGGTGCAAAAACAGGCGGGAACTAACTGCAGTCTTTACCATGTGCTTTTTCCCCTAATAGCAAATTTCGAGACGCTCTATTGGGTATGCGTGAATATTCCCATGCACACAACAAATATCCACCCAAGATGCCTCTACCAAAGCATCGGGTTGAACCAGGTGTTGCTGAATCATTGTCTGCGAGCAGCCCGAGTCCAGCAAAGCCTGATGTCTACCCCCTTGTAACCTTACGGGCACACGGTAGGCCCCTTCTTGACCTGGAAGTCGTGGTCGGGTCTCCCACATCGCCAGCATACCTGCCCAGGCGTCTGCCCAGCTTTCGGTGGTTCCGAGGCCGTGCCGCCCAGGAAGGATCAGGGGGATGGAGCGGGTTAGGAAGTCGTCTCTCTTTGGTGGTCGTCCCTCCTCTGGCAGGTGAAGGAACGGGAGGTGGGCCCCTCCTGGAGCCCCAGAAGGGAGGCTGTTGATGACCGCCATGTCTGCAGTGCTAGTACAGGCCGGTCCCTCCACGACTACTGTGCCGGGTCCAGGCGCAGGCCACTTGGCAGTCCCTGACGGCCCCTCAGTAGGCCCCTTTCTGGTCTGGTGTGGTAGACGCTGGTGTGAGTGTAGGCCTCCGTGTGGTTCTCCGCGAGTGCTATGGCGGCTTGGAGGGAGGCTGGTTGGTGGCATCTTACCCAGCTAGCGGTGCGGGAGATTGTCCACAAACTTGTTTGGTGGCCAGCACATCGACGATCTTGTGCGGGGAGCGCTCCTCTGGTCAGAGCCACCGCTGGGCATGCAGGAACGGCTGGCCTGCGGTGTTGTAAGGATGTGACGGGAGGTGCAGGCGGTGGCCCTCAGGTGTCCTCTTGTGTAGCTCATCCGCTGCTCCGGTGGTATGGCATGTGCCGCCAGCTGGGCTTCTCCTGAGAGGAGGGAAATGATCCGGAGGGTGTCTGGGATTCGTGTTTTTTTTTTAATCTCTCAACGTATTTTCAAAACCGAGTTTAATTTAAACATAGTAGAATAATGTTAAACCGTGGAGTTAAATATCGATCGTTTCCTTAAAAGCGACCTTCCAGGTGAAGATCCTTCCTCCATATTCCATGTGATGTGAACCCTAAACCCTTTTGATGTACCATGTATCAACATATACCAACGAAAAAGTCACGCTGACGTCACTTCGATAAACAAGCTGAGGATCCGGTTTCAGTTGTCTGTGAAAACTTTTGTCTCTGTGTTGTTATGGATTATGAGAAGTGGGTGGCGTAAGATCTAAATCATATCGCAGACCTCAATTTGACCAGTGCAACAGATCCAAGTCAGTGTAAGCAGCACATACTGGACTTCATTTTCCGCGATGAAAGTCAGTTCTCCGACAGCGACGCAGAGAATGACAGCGATGCCGAAACTGATACAGGCGTTATCCCGGACTTGGAGAACATCTCAAACAACGGATTTCAACCTGAATGTGACGATGAAACTGAATATTTTCAAGAACTACCAGAGGAGACTACCAACACACTCGTTGTTACAACCAAAGAAGTTGATGACGTTATGAAGTCCATTGATGTTGGTGATGCAGGTTATGAACAGGTAGTAATGCACAAGATTGTCAAGTTTACCCGCAAATGCAGCCAAGGGCGCAAAGAAAATGAAAGTATGCAAGTATGCAACAAACAGGCTCAGAGTGTAGCTGGGATAGGGTTGGGGTTAGCCCACATAATAACTCCAATAACTTTGAAGATATTTGGCATACGCATATTAATATATTAAATGACACACCAAGGCTGATATACAGGGACTCATATAATTGATAGACTCCACATTTTGTTGTGTTGTCCGCATTTTCAAACTCCTTAATAATTCTACTTTTATTAAACATGTATATTCTTACTGTTAAAATAAAAGCCGTTTTATAAACAAAAGATGTTGTGTGTCGATGACGCTGTTCAACCTTCCCTCAAAACACAAGAACAATGCAGAGATTTCCCCATTCAGCAGGGTGTCAAGTCTCCATTCAGCAGGGTATCAAGTGGCCAATGGTTGGTCCTCCAACCATTTGCATTCTGGGAGCTGGCTGAAAAAAGCCAGGTGTGGGGGAAAACTCTGAAGGTGATTATCTCAGAATCACAGTTGGCCACACCCTTGTCATTAACAAGTCATAGCTTTCAAAATATTTGCTCAGTTTGCACAAGTGACACCTTGTTTTAAAGCTCTGATTGTTCACTTCCAAATGAAGCAAAAAAAAAGTCAAAAGCCACCAAATGTACCTAAAGTCTGCATTGGGTACATATACATAGTCCATGCAGAATCACAGTTTTCCACTCTCCCACGGTCTGTCCGGCAGCTTGCCTTTCGGGTGGAACTCCCCTCGGCGTCTCGTCACTTAGGCATGCCGATCCTTACTGCGGGGACAACCAAACAATTATTCTTTCCTGTTTTGGGATCAGGCGAATCAGCGAAGTCCCTCCGTTGATTTGCCTTATCCACAGCAGCTGAGCGATGGGAGCCTGCACCACCTGTCTGCAGTGGCGGCTTGACCACGCCCCCTTGGTCCACCACAACACATTATTTCAACAATGCATCTTGTTTCTTTATGATGTGTAATAAAAACATTTTTAAATGAATCATAGAAATGAATCATCAGCATAAAGTAAAACTTGCTCCTGTTAAGTAGTTTTAGCGAGACAGACTTTAATGGTCTGACAAGGACAATATAAATGGAAGAAGAGAAAGAAGAGGAGGAAAAGCACAAAGAATTGAACAACAATTCTGGGTTTAATGATGTATTGGTTGGTAAATGATTTGAACACAGAAAGTCGTATTACGGATCTGATTTGCATGCTTTATAAAGCATGCAACTTTTTAAAGCATGTCTAAAAAAAACCTCCAAAAATATAGAATCAGTTTAACCCGTACATTTTCATATACAAGGAATTTGTCATGGTGGTTCTCTACAGATAAATAAAATACAAATAATAATAGCCAAAAATACAGAACAGAAATAACAAATATTTAGAAATATACAAATCATCCTTAATTATAGCCTTAATATTATCTATCTATCTATCTATTTATCTATCTATCTATCTATCTATCTATCTATCTATCTATCTATCTATCTATCTATCTATCTATCTATCAATCAATCAATCTATCTATCTATCTATCTATCTATCTATCTATCTATCTATCTATCTATCTATCTATCTATCTATCTATCTATCTATCTATCTATCTATCTATCTATCTATCTATCTATCTATCTATCTATCTGTCTATCTGTATCTCTATCTAAAGCCAAATGTTTAGGCAGGCTGTCAATCTTGACCAATACAAACCTATAAAAAACATGAATTGATGGTTCCATCAATTTTTTGTCCTCAACCGTCTCCAGAGTGGGACGTGATGGTTGATATATTTATGATATATATGATATATAATATATTTCTGGGATGTACAGGCCGACCCCGGGACCAACAACCATGGTGGTTCGGTCAGAGGAAGTATGTTTCTATAAGCATGATAATAATAATAATAATAATAATAATAATAATAATAATAATAATAATAATTATATGAAAATCTGAGACTGATGTTTTGGAATGTGCCGTATTGTGTAAGGCAGGGGCGGTCATAAACACAAACAAAACCAGAAAATGGAGCATTAAAATGATAAGAAATGCATGTAAACACCTTTAGTAAAATAACATTTACATCTATACGACACTGTAAGGTGAGGTAAGGTGTCCCTTCTTCCTTCCTTCCTTCCTTCCTACATTCCCTCCTTCGTTCCCTCTTTCCTTCCTTCCTTCCCTCAATCTGAGCCGCCACATGTCACGGTTGATCGTTCTGTTCCGTCTTTTCAGCTTTAAAAGCACGATCGCTCTTCTTGATGAAGATCCAATGATAAAAGCCGTGAAGCCAAAAAAATCGGAACCGGAGCAAAGTCAATTTGGTTTTAATTGCTCGGAAATGAAATGGGGAACTCGCCCTAAGCACTTTAATTGGTCTGAGGACACCCGGTGACACCATCACCCGGGGGTTATGAGTGGATATTCGGCTCAGTATTTTACACACACACATATATATATATAGATATACACAGTATAATTCTGAGCCAACACAAACACTGTGGATGTTTTCAGGGTAAAAAGCACCCAGCACGGCGTGACATAAGCCTGAAATTCACTGTGAAAAGGTGAACAAGCCGCCTGACACGCGTGACTTAGCGTGTCTGTCGCTAGCGGGTGGGCTGCGTGGTAAATAGTAGTGATGCACGCCTCATGAACGATCCGTTTGTACCGAAAGGACCTTGTAAATGACTCTGGAGTCACTCCGCCAAAAGAGTGGGCGAGCGAGCGAGTCCTCGACTCGCAAAACTGGAAACAATTACAGAGGACTGAAAAGGTCGGGGTCTGTGACATAAAGCATGCGACACCAAAATACTGTAAATCATCTGGATGGAAGTTAGCTCATCGGAATATTGGACAAATACTTTTACTGACCCCGAAACCCTTTCATTTCCTGGTTTCATATTCTGACACCATCCTTCATTTCCGACCCCGGCGCGCGGCACGTTTTGATGCCCCAAAATAATAATAACAAAAATAAAAATAAAACACATTTCTTCTCCATTCCCTCCCCCGCCGATCTAATCTCATCTGATTGACTCCTGCACGGGGAAGGAAATAAACCAGTTGGAACGTTTAATTTGGGGTGTGGTGCGGGGGGAGAAGAGGCACTTCAATCTGCCGCCCCCACAGAGAGCTTTTCACCGCTGACGTATAAACTTCAGTGTTATTTAATGAAACAAAATTTTATTTTCTTGCCTCCTCAAACTGTGCGGTCGCAGCCGAGCGGTTCCGTTCCACTCGATTCCGTTCCGTTCAATCGTGCATTTTGACGAAAAAACCCAAATCGCAGGCTGACGTGCCCCCCCCACCCCGTGTGAGCCTGATTGGTCCTGCCAGGCAAGAATAGACAGCAGCTCTTAATGTGCTACACAGTGTGCTCTCTTTCTCGCTGTCTCTCGCTCTTGCTGTCTCTCTCTCTCTCTCTATCTCTCTGTCTCTCTCTCTGTCTCTCTCTCTCTCTGTCAATTCAATTTTAATTCAATTCAATTGGGCTTTATTGGCATGGGAAACAGTCGTTTACATTGCCAAAGCAAGCGTCGAATTAAACAGCAAACAAGAAAAATAAATGTAAATGTGCAAACATGCAAGAATAGTGAGTAAGAAATAACGTAAAGTCAAATATAAAAATGTACAGTTGCAGTTAAATAAGAAGAAAATATGGTAAATATAAGTGTAGTAATTCGATGTGAACACTCAAATTATTGTTGGGTTATCAAAAATATTGGTATGTATGTCTGTACAGTAAGTGTGTCTATGTTTTTTAAGTCCCTTTGGGTGCATGTAATCCGTGGGTAGTATGTGTCTCTGATGTCTTGGTACAGTTGGCAGGAGGTGAGAAAGTGCAGCTGGGTTTCCACCTCCTGCTGTGTGGGCTGGGTGCACAGTCTTTTCTCTCTGGGTTGCCGGGTCTGCCTGTGGAGGCCGCTCTCCACGGCCAGGCTGTGTTCACTGAGTCTGTACATCGTCATGGATTTCCTAATTTTTGGATCCGCTACAGTGGTCAGGTAAGCTGCAGCTGAGTATTCTCTGTTCAGGGTTAAATAGCATTCCAGTTTGCTCTGCTTTTTTTTGCTGATTCTTTACAATGTGTCAAATAGCATTGTTTTTGTTTTTTGTTCTTAGAATTTGTTTTAGTCTAATGGAGAGTCCAAGATGCAGCTGGCTGAGGGGGCTCCTCCCTACATTCTTCTCTGTAGGTCAGGGCTTTGTTATGGAGCATGTCAGGGTCACTTTCTTTGAGGTAATGATTACATTTAAATGATCTCTTTAGAATTTTTTATAATTTAGGGATATCGTCCAAATTCTGCCCTGTATTCATTATTTGGGGTTTTCCGTTGGACTCAGAGAAGGGATTTGCAGAAATCTGTATGCAGCGTCTCAATTTGGTGTTTGTCCCATTTTGTAAAGTCTCGGTTGGCGAGTGGACCCCAGACCTAGCAACTATATGTGACCCACCACGTACTCAGGGTCATTTGGCTGCTTTCGAGTTGTTTTCATTTTGCATCATTTGATAGTGGAGAATCAGAGCTTCCAAACAAGGTGTCACTTGTGCAAATCAAGCAAATATTTTTAAAGCTATGACTTCTTAATTACAAGGGTGTGGCAAACCATGTTTCTAAGATAATCACCTCCAAAGTTTTACCCACACCAGGTTCATTCAGCCAGCTCCCAGAATGCAAATGGGGTTGGTGGACAAACAAAGCCTCAAAGCTACTTAACATACTGCTGAACGGGCCAATCACAAACAGCTTTACAACATACAACTAATAAAAAAAAAAAAAAGCTTTTATTTAACAGTAAGAATATACATGTTTTATATAAGTGGAATTATTTTGGATTTTAAAAGTACAGACAATACAACAAAATGTAGAGTCTGTCAATATTATGAGTCTCAGAAAATCTGAAAATCTGTCACCAACCTCAACGGACTTCATCACGTCATCAACTTCTTCTGTTGTAACAACAACGGACGTATCTTCGGTCTCCTCTGGTGGTTCTTGAAAATATTCCGTTTCATCGCCACATTAAGTTTGAAATCCGCTGTTTGAACTGTTCTCCAAGTCCGGAGTAATATCAGATTCAGCATCGCTGTCGTTCACCGCGTCACTGTCGGAGAACTGACTATCATTGAGGAAAATGAGGTCCAGTACGCGCTGCTAACACTGCCTTGGATCTATCGCGGTGGCCAGATTAAGGTCTGAAATATGATTCAGAGCTTCCGCCACTCGCTTCGCATAATCCATAACGATACAGAGAAGAAGGTTTTCACAGACAAGTGAGACCGAAACACCCCTGTGCTGCGCTTTAACCGTCTGTTTACGAAAGTGACGTAGGTGCGTGACGCGAAGAGTTTCTTCTTCTTCGCCGTTTCACAACAATGGCTCTGTGTGTAAATGTAGTACGTTTTAAAGGTTGAATTATATCAAAACGGTTTCACATTGTGACTTCATATCACATGGAATATGGATGAATGATCTTCACCTGGATGGTCGCTTTAAAGGAAACAATCGATCTGCGTTGTACAGCGCTGTTCAGCGTCTTGGTAAGTGAACTGTGTTTCCCCATGTAATCTAACGGGAATATTTAACTCCACAGTTTAAAAATGTTCTACTATTATAAATCAAACTCGGTTTTGAAAATATGTTGAGAGATAAAAAAAAACACAAAGGAACACCAATCTGGAAAAATCAAATTTTCCTTAAATTTATTTGGCTGCTCCTGGCGCTTTTAGAAATGCGCAAGATGGCGGCTTTTACTGTGGTGGGACACATAAAGGGAAATGGGTTCTATTACTGAGTCCAATTTTTTAAACCAGATTTGAGTTGGGATGTCCAACTTGATGTTCCTTTTGATGGTGTAGAATGCCCTTATCGCCTTGTCTCTCAGGTCATTCACTGCTTTGTTGAAGTTACCTGTGGTGCTGGTAACTATAGTTTGCTGTCTGTCTAGAGCAACAATATCCAGAAAGAATGACAGTGTGTGGCTTAGGACGCTGGACCTTTTTTGGAATATCATGATTTTTGTCTTCGTCGGATTGACTGTCAGGGCCCAGGACTGGGAGAATTGGTGCAGAAGATCAAGCTGCTGTTCAAGCCCTTTTTTGGTTGGGGACAGGAGCACCAGATCATCTGCAAACAGTAGGCATTTGACTTGTGTGACTGCTAGGCTGATGCAAGGCGCTGCAGACCGCTCTCATACCCTCTCAAGTTCATTGATGTAGATGTTGAAGATGGTTGGGCTCAAGCTACATCCTTGTCTGATCCACTGGCTTTCGGGAAAGAAGTCTGTGTGTTTTTTGCCGATCTAGACAGCACACTTGTTTTATTGTGTACATGGAGTTTATGACGTCGTAGGTTCGTTCTAAAAGTTTTTACATCAGATACAGTAGATTGCCAGATCGAATCAAAGGCTTTTTTGAAGTCAACAAAGGAGGAGAATATTTTGCTTTTGTTTTTGATCAAGTGGTTGTCAATTTGGGTGCTGAGGGTGAAGACATTATCAGTTGTGCGACTATTTGGTAAGAAGCCGATTTGGGATTTGCTCAGGACTGTTTTAAGTCGGGAGTTGTAGTAGTCTCACACGTGATCATACAGAGGATTTTCCCGAGATTGCCGGAGATCCCACGGTAATTATCAGGGTCATATTTGTCTCCGCTTTTGTGTGTGGTGTTATCAGTCCTTGGTTCCAATTACTGGGGAAAGTCCCGGAGCTGAGGATGATGTAAAAAAGTTTTAATATAGCCAATTTCAATTTGAGGTCTGTGAATTTGACCATTTCATTTGGGATGCCATCAACACCACAGGCCTTCTTGGTTTCCAATGATTTTATTTTGTCCTGTATTTGTTGTCGTGTAATTGTGGAGTCGGGTGGGTTCTGATAAATGTTGTAGTTTATCTTGTATGTGTTTATGGGGATGGTGTGTTGAGCAGCCACACCTGACATGGATCTGGGTGATTGGGATCAAGGTGGCCGCATACCTGTTGCTCGTTGGTTGGTCTAACGAGCAACAGGTTAAAACCCCCATCCTCACACACTCAGGATAGGAGCCCTGTCATGACATTTTCTAACTGCTCCTGGGCAAATTTCAGCTAGCTCACTCTCTACAATAAACTGGTGTTTACAAGCCCCCGTCTTCTGTGTCTCTGTGCTGGAGGGCCCTGAAAATGCCACTTGGTGGTCATTTGGTGGTTAAACTGCCACAGTGTTTTTGCTGTTTATTCTCCTCTATTTGACGAAAGAGATTGGAGAAGTTGTTTACCCATACACCTCCATCTTGGATGCGTAGGTCCTCCTGTTTTTGTTTGTTTAGAAGTGGTTTGTTTTTATGGATTCTTCAATAGCATGTAACTGCTTTCTGACGTGTTGGTCTCTTTTTCTCCTTACTGTGTATTTATACTGTTTTAATGTTTCACTCAAGTGAAGATGTATGTTCTGGTTGTCTGGGTCTCCATGTTTTTGGTTTGATAAGTTCCTTAATTGCTTTCTGAGTTTTTTGCATTCATTGTCAAATCATTTGTCTTTGTTATTTTGGTAGGTGTTTATATTTGATGCCTTTAGATTTGATACGAAGGCTGAAAGGTCAAACATATCATTATGTTTTTCTACTGCCCTGTTTACATCTTCGCTGTTGTATTGAAAGGTTATTTTCAGAAACTGTTCTAGGAGTGACTGAACTTTTGTTTGCCTGAAAGCGTTTTGGTTCTTCTTCTTCTTTCGTATATCATCAGATGGCCAACTCAGTGTCATATAGCCACGCCCTCGTCTCCAGTCCTAGGTCAAAAGGTTGACTATGTACAGAGCTGTAGGAGCTATGATCCGTTTGTTGATTGTTTGTTTCTCTCTCTCCCTGTCTCTCCCTCTTTCTCTCTCTCTCCCTCTTTCTCCCTCTGTCTCTCACTGTCTCCCTCTCTCTCTCTCTCCCTCTCTCTCTCTCTCTCTCTCTTGCTCTCTCACCTCTGAATACAGAAAGTGGAAATCTCAGAATGGCTCGGAGCCTAAATCCGTCTGTAATGTTGTTCTTACAATTTGAACCGTCATTTGGGACCAGGTCTACTCTCACTCTAAATCTATTTTAAACTGCTTTTAAACCCTTTAAAATTTAAATAATCAATTTTTTAAATGAGTTTGTAGTGTCCTTGCTTTTTTTTAAATTCCGCTTTCACCTTTTATCTCTACACGGCTCGACAATGACAAGCTGCTCGGTTGCTCCGAGCCATTGCCAACCATCTCGCATGATCTGGTTGTCAGATGAATGTTGTCAACCACTTTTCATAATGTTAAAAAATTAAAATAAAAATAAGAACAACTGAGAATTTCAAATTTGGCAACCAATTTGTCAGTGTTGGCCACCCACAGCTCATACAATTTGGCAACCACTCAAAAAAGTTAAGTGTCAAGCCCTTCTCTGTGAATCTATTACATCTTTATGTGTTGCTAAGTGTTGAGAAGTGCTATACAAAACAAACTTCCACAAAGGAAAATTATCACAATTCAGCAACCATTTTCTCAGTATTGGCAACTGTGGAAGAAATTCTTCTGCAATGATCGGTGAGGTTAATCTGCCCGCTACAAGAAAACTAAACTGAGAATATTCAAGATTATTTATTCTGCAGAATAAAGAGAAAGGTTCAGTACTGCTCCAAAGCAGTGTTCTACCAGTCTAAATCTTATTTCTCATCAAGAGGGCTTTATACAACAACAGAGGGTGTGGCTTGGGTCTGTGTCCCTCAACTGTCTCCCTGGATGCCAACCTCAAACAGTAAATTCACAGGAACTTGTAAATGATCTGGCAGACGCGGATTACAGTCCCTTACAATGCACCGCCAGGCTCCCTTATTCCTCATCTCCATACAAGGTAAACAGGACGAAATGTGATCTGGTTCTTCCATGTTAGAATTGACATTGTAGAGAGAAAGAACATTTCTCTTTACATGAAGTTGGAGGGTTCTTGGGAAAACAGAGACAATGTTTTAAAAAAACTCCCTCTCTGGAGGTAGAGGCCTTTGTCCTCATTCAAAATAAATGATCGTAAGCATTTTTCTTTCACACAACCAGCAGTTGATGCATGGGTGGCAACTTGGCAATTGCTTCTAAAAGTTAGTGTACGGTCTTTCTTTGTGGTTTAATTACAGATTTTATTGGTGTAAGGCAATTTGAATTGACCTTGTGCTTTAAAATAGATTTCCATATTCTTTATTGTGGATCACAGTTCATCCATGAGGACGATACGATGACAATAAGAAACTAAAAAACATTATCTAAATCCTTCAGCGGGAACAAACATTTCTGAAAACCCCACAAAGTGCTTCAGACTGAGCATGTGGCTGTGAGCTGGATTGCCACGTTGCCGTCAGCAATGACTCTACTCTCAATCCACAGAGAAAATATCACTTCCGTTGCCAAAACACAGCACATGGCAACCGCAAAGGTCATGATGCTAACGCTAATTAGCTCCAAATGAAATAAAGATTTAGGGTAATTACTTTCTCTCTCTCTCTGCCTCCTCTTGTTGTTATTTACCATTGGCGACGGTCGTGGGGGGGTTTGCAGTTGGGATTACCAGAGGAAATCAGAAAGCTCTTTAGAACCACCGCCTATGGCTCCGAAAACACATGTTTGTAGTGTGTAGTTTGTGTGTGTGTGTGTGTGTGTGTGTGTTGTGTGTAGTGTGTGTGTGTGTACTTTGTGTGTGTGTGTGTAGTTTGTGTGTGTGTTGTTTGTGTATATGTGTGTAGTTTGTGTGTGTGCGTGTGTGTGTGTGTGCGTGTGTGTGTGTGTAGTTTGTGTATATGTGTGTAGTTTGTGTGTGTGCGTGTGTGTGTGTGTGTGCGTGTGTGTGTGTGTGTGTGTGTGTGTGTGTGTGTGTGTGTGTGTGTGCGTGTGTGTGTGTGTGTGTGTGTGTGTTGGTGTGTTGGTGCGTGTGTGTGCGTGTGTGTATGTGTGTGTGCGTGTGTGTGCGTGTGTGTGTGTGTGTGTGTGTGTGCGTGTGTGTGTGTGTGTATGTGTGTGTTGGTGTGTTGGTGCGTGTGTGTGCGTGTGTGTATGTGTGTGTGCACAAAGGCTGTGAACTCCAAAGAGATCTCCAAATGGGATACAGTCGTAATGTGAGAAGCTTCTATTAGTTCAGACTAATAGACGCCATCTTGTTTAAGTTTTGCTAAATCCCAAAAATTCACAAAATTAGTTAAATGTTATGAAATATAAAAACATATCCAAAATATAGATAAAATTATCAAATTAGAAATACTAATAAAGACTGTATCATTTGAAAACAACCATAAAAGTTAAAGTAGCGACAATTACGTGTCTACAGACAATTGTAATGAAAGTTGTAAAGTTACGAACATAAAGTTAGAACTTCAACACATTTAGGAATAAAAAAAAAAGATTTCTCTGGTTTGGAACCCTTATATTGTGTTGTTTGGCACGTAATTCTACTTTAAATACCCAGAAGATTTTTTTTTTTTTGTTTGTTTGTTTTTTTGTTTTTTTGTTTTTTTTGGTAAAGCTCGATCTCAGAGATGCATTGTGGGCTTTTCTACAGAATTGATTTGGTCAGTTTTGCTCTTAGCTGCTTGATATTAATGTCAGAGACTGCAAAAGGTACATATTTTTTTATCTTTTTAAAATGGAAATTCATCGCTCAGAATTAAATTTTTTATATTTTTTGTTCTTTATTGTGGATATTCATCCATATCAACAGTTTGAGATGAGATAAAAACTTTTTATGGTAATTCAGGCAATCGTTGCATTCTTGCCGGGAAAGGTGTAGCGGACCCCGCCACCAAACAATGGAAACAGCATATGGTGGCTCGCCGCCGGGTGCCTTCCGGGGCCCCTGCGGGGACTGCTTGCCGTTGTGGGTGTGGGTTAGGGTGTGGGGGGCAGCTGTCGGCCTTTTGCTTCTGCGGTGCGGCTTCTCCACTTCTCTGTGCTAGGGGTGGCGGAGGGCCTGTATACCTGCCTGCCTGCCGGCATCGCCAGGGGGTGTAACATCGAGGTGCCCCGCGCTGGGCACACGCTGCTACGTGTATGGGCACTTGGCACTCACGCCGGGCAGGGTGTCTGGTCGGCTGCGGTGGGGCGGGCCTCCCCCTTGTGCGGGGCGTGGGTGTCCTGCCGGCTCGCCGTGGGGCGGGCAGCTCGGGCCGGTATCGGTCTGTCGCCATGCGGCCGGGATCCAGTGGTTCTGTTCTGTGCCGGCGGCTGCGTCTTGTGCCTGCACCCGGGGGTTGGTTGTATGTGTGCGCCCCTGGGGTGCGGGGTCGCCTCGTGCTCCCTGGGACTGGGTCATGCTCCTCGGGGCTGGGCGTGGGGGTTGCTCCATGGCCCTCTGGCTTCTCTGGGGGCCCGAGGGTCTTCTGTGGCCGCAGGGCAGGGCACTCGGGGCTTTCCTGCAGCCGTAGGGTGTCCACGGGGCTGCGGAGTTCGGGGGGGCTTCGGGGCCCCTTCCGCTACTTGGAGGCGACATATTACCGACCTTCTACACCAACGCCAATGGGGATAAGTCATGTACACTCACCGGTGGACATCTTACACACACACACGCACACACACACACACACACACACACACACACACACACACACACACACACACACACACACACACACACACACACACACACACACACACACCTGCTTCAAGTGCACCCAAGCACCCTCCTGGTTGCATTCCTCTCCTTTCCTCCCTCATTTGCTGCCATAACTATGACAAGAGGGCACGTGACCAGTCAGACGGTGTAACGCACGGTGAGCGAGGGAGGACTTCATGAACCATGAACCCAAGTCAGAAGAGTCGGTTACGCTCTGGGCTGTGAACGAAATTCTCACAGGAATCATTGAATTCTGTGAAAAAATACTTTGCCCATTTCTTTCGTTGTTTGAGAAATGATTAAATTAAGGAGGGAGGGTGTCCCCGATGTCCCCGACCCCCACCCCGTCCTCGTGGGTGCG